>NC_142600.1:86548-386548 GCF_041222555.1 Hakea prostrata
AACATAGATTGCATAGATTTAGTTTCTAATTTGGGGAACTACTTAGATTTTCTACTGTTATGTTAGTTTCTATTATGATATGAATGCTATAAGTACATTAGGATCTTATTTCCTTATTTACTTTATATACTTGATTATGTATGAATACTTACTCATGTATGTTTCTTATTTATTTAATATGTCTTATTATACTCTTTCATATGATGAGATATCCTCGTGGATGATATGACTGAATTATGATTGTAATTGTTTATGTATGATTTGGGATTGGGGAATGTCCTTTTGACATTTCTCGTCCTTGGACCTCATTGGGAGTAGTATGAGATATTTCCAATGTTGCCCTTTGACGCTTTCCCGGATTATTTGTTGTCATACCTAGGACTTGTCTAGTGTGTTTGGCTAGGTTATACCCCTATTATATCGGACCCAATTCGGAGGGTATTGAGACCGAATGACACCGTGGTAGCAATGGGGATTTATGGGCGCTCAAGACCCGGTAGCACCAACCCGTGAAGGGGAGCATGAATCACATTGTGGGGGGCCATTTATGGGTAGAGTTGCATATGAATAGACTTTGGGCTCATGGGCATTCAAGACCCGGTAACCAACTTTGTGAGAAGACATGAGAGCTTCCCGTTTACTATGTGAATGACCTATAGGGTTGATGAGTCCATAGTCTGGGACTATGTTGACTCTAGTGTGAAGGATACCGGAAAGGATCACCGGAGGCGGGGAATGGACGTATCCGGATCTGAGTTGATGTAACTAAGTAGAAGACTTGCATTGGGCTAGGCTTAACCCCGACATACCCAATACTTAGACCAATGGTGATGTGAGAGAGAGGGTGACTTAACCCCAAACCATGGAATGTCCAAAGAAGGATGCAAGACCCAACTACCACCGGCAGACCCAAGATGCTAAGATGGTCGAGGGGGAGTGATTGACATACCAAAGAAGTATGGTGCTATGACTTAAAAGCATGTCCGCTTATAGAGAGACCAGCATACATAGAGTTAGACTCCTACATACATTGTTTGTCTCATATCATATCATCTTATACTTTGTTTGTGTTACTATGTTATTTATGCTTTGTTATGGAATAACTTGCTTTGCTGAGTTTCTTTTTGAAACTCACTCCTTTTTGTACAATATCGTTTATTTAGATTATTCTATAGGTCTTAATGGCTATGAAGCGCAATATGAGGAAGCGCAAGATGAAGAAGCGTATCATACGCAAAGTGTTGGCGACTACGAAGATTACTTTGAGGATCCCTCGAGTGGTCTCTCTTGTTACCAAGATTAGCCCTACTGTGGAGTGGGAGCATCTGAGCGTAATCGATGAAGTCTATGTTTATGAAGACATCCTTTATAAAGTAGAAAATACTCTAGTTTAGTTAGAATATATCTTTCTTTTCTTGTCTTTAGAATCAGTTGTAACCACTTTGATTTTCGAACTACATTCCACTGTACTCGTGGAGTGAGTTTCCGCCTCACTCTATATTTGATTTTATATATCTATTGGTATCTTTTCCGCACTCTGATGATTATTCCGTTACTTTACTTTGATTCATTTGAATTTTATTGTTAACATTGATTTAGTCTTGTTCTTGATTATATTGTTGTGAATGTGGGAGGTTGATTTTACTAACTACTAGATCTTGTGGACTGTAGATCACACACTTGGGTATGCCAGATAGGGTACCGGCTGGGTGGATGTGACACCAGTATAGGTGGTAAAACCTAGATTCGGTTCGAAACTCATCGTTTGAGTCCCAAACAATCCGAAATTAATAGGAACACTCTAAAATAATAAAGGGAGACTATCTAACATGGTTAGGCCTCAATCATGGTCAACTTAATAAAAACCTAACGGATCACATACTAGGCTTCATCCGAAATCAATCCCTGAGATTTCATGAATAGACTAGAGTGAATGGGGATTCACTCTAGGACTAAGAAAAAAAATAGATCAATGTCTAAAAATGACTTAGAAATAGATCTAGCATGGATTAGAAATAAATCAATCAAAAGAGAATACAATCATGAAGGTCATGCTAGGCTTTTACCGAAATCGCATCGTGATGTTCACGGAAGGAATAGAGTGAATGGGGATTCACTCTAAGACTGAAGATGAAAGAGTAGGTCATTACAGCAACATAAGACCTACCTTACAATCACAATAATGGGTATAATCAATAGAGAGAATAAATCTAGAAGGAATGAGAATGTCTACTAACCTTGAAGAAGAAGAGTCTTTTAGTGAAAAGTCTCACGGATGCTTGGGGATCTTCCTTGGCCTTGGAGAGAACGTTTTAGGGTTCTTTTAATGTTCTTCAATAGCTTAATGACAAACTGACTCAAATTAGATCAAAGATTGAATATACAGGGCTTTGGAAACCTAATTCCCCAAAAGTACTAAAACTGTACCAGGGATGGTTGGTTGCTTGACTTGGGCACTTGGGGCGACCAAGGCAGGCTGCCAACCTGTACCTTTTTTGACAAAAAATAAACTTTGGTCTCTGGAAGCCACAAACTCCTCTTGGGTCCTTTTCCAAGTTATAAAAGGGTCTTACCTAGTTTTATGGGACCTTCCATTTGTGTCATTACCACGCTCATAGTCCATCTACCAAGTCATCATTTAAGTTGCATCGTCTTCCAAACTCAGACAAGGTTTTCATCATAGGATCATCACCATCTACTTTCATTGATTCTAAGTCAAATCCAATGGATTCAATTGGGATGGCCCACGACTGTCTTCTTCCTTCACTTCGGGTTTTTGGGCCTACTATATGAATTTTCGGGTTAGGGTTGTGAGGGATTTCACACCAAATATCGCCGATTGGACAGGATATACAAGATCGGTTGACTAGTTAGTCAACCCCCCCACCCCTAGAATGATCATGAGCAAAACCCCCCATTTCAAAATCATTGCACGTTCAAAATGGGACTTTGGGGTCTTCAAATTCACAATATTAGGGTCCCCAAAGTACCATCCAAACATCACAAATAGGTCTCAAGTGAAAAGCCCCAAATTTGGCTCTCCGTGTCTACCTGCGAACGTCTCAAAGAGGTTCAAAATGGTTTTGAATGCATGATTTGCACAATTTTTGCAAAATAAAAATAACTACAAAGCGCGCAAGATCTTGTGTAGCTAACGGGTCGATCTCAGGGAGATATGCCATTTAGAATTTAACCTCTTAATGGTAATGCGAGAGTGCAATGATTCAAATTTGTTAACTAATTAATTAAACTAAACGAGTGGTCCTAATCCATACATCTAATGCAATCGAATTGAGATGAAAAATAAAGTAAACAAAACCTAACCATTCATCATTTAATAAATATAAATAAATAAATAAATAAAAAGCATAAAAAAATGTAGGAAAAAAAAAAGCATAAAGTAAATAACAAAGTAATAAAAAGAAAAGAGAAACCTTAACCAAAGAGAGGCATGACTATAGGCATCTTTGATCAAGGACTCAGGGGAAAGGAAAACAATAAATAAGTGCTGAAAATAAATCCTAAGTTAATAATATGGAGGGGTAGACAGAAGCGGGAACAGAGGGGGGGGGGGGGGAGAGAAGATTATTGGCGAAGGTTACTTGCATCTTTGAATCTCCAAAAGCTTGAACGAACGATTTGAATCTCCAAAAGCTTGAATGAACGATTTGAATCTCAACCAACCCTAACAATCAAATCTAGAATAATCTAGATCTGTAATTGCTAAACCCAGAGAAAAATGAATCCTCAAACTTGAACTTGAAATTGAAGTTGCATTGATAAAAAGAAAGGAAATACACTCGCATAAAATAAATTACACAACTTCAATATTCCTTGTATTACATAGAAAATTAAAACCTAAGCATTCAATGTAGAAACTAGAGCTCACAAAGTAATCAAAGAACTAGAGAAAACCTAGAGCAAGCTAAAGAGAATAGAAGGTGCAATACTTAAATAAACTAAAGAGAAAAATAAAGTGTCCAAGATCTAAGAGGGGAGGTAATATTTATAAGAAATGTAGAATGATTTACAAATAAGGAAATAAATAAAATAAAATAATAAAAAATAGATAGAGAATAGTGAAATAAAAAAATAAAGAAAGGACCTAAATTCTTTACAAATTCTAAGCATAAAGAGAGAGAGACAAAGAGAGAGAGAGAGAGAGAGAGAGACAAAGAGTGGAGAAGAAAAAAATAAATAAATATACTAGTACAAATGAAGAGGGAAAGTGGAGAGAAGGAAAGAAGAATATATATATATATATATATATATATATATATATATATATAATATATATATATATATATATATATATATATAGGGAATAGATAAAATATTCTAGAAAATCTTACAAAAAAAATAGAAAATCCTAATATTTGACTCTTGTGGGCCCCATATATTTTTCAATTACAATAAAGAAAAATAAAATAAAAATCATAATCTAATCTCAACCGTATATCAAAATTGGCTCATTTATTTTTTTAAATGTTTTGGAGTTGGCTCATAATTGCATCTCTAGCCCATCATACTCCAAATCAGGCCCAGTTTCACACTTGAGAATTTGAACAGACCTCTTGATGTGTGAAATTGCATGTTTCATACCCAAAACTCCAAATAGTCGCTCAAGTCCAAAAAATTCATAAATTTGCAAAAACAAAATAAAACCCAAGGTAGCTCCACTCTAAGTGTGTAAAATGCAATGCTTTATGCCCTAAGATTTCACACATAAATATGCTCATCAGACAACCAACTCTCAAAGGTGTTGGAAGACACAAAGTGTGAAATTCTTCACAACCTTAACCCGAAAATCTATATTGTAGGTTCAAAAACCCGAAGTGTAGGAAGAAGACAATTGTGGGCCATTCAAATTGGGCCCATTGAATCTTACTTGGAACCAATAGAAGTAGATGGACATGATGCTAAGATAAACTTTGTCGGATTTCAAAAGAATATTTAGCTTGAATGATGACAGACTTGGTAGATGGACCAAGAGTACAGTAATGACACAAATGGAAGGTCCCAAAAAACCATGTAAGACATTTCTATAACTTGGAAAAGTAGAAAGATAGAGCTTTCGGAGGACCAAAATACAATTTTAACCAAAGAAGTACAGGTTAGCAGCTTGCCTTGGTCACCCCAAGCAACCAACCCAGGCGACCATTCAGTACCGGGGCAGAATTGTCACTTTTTGGAAATTAGGTTACTAAAGCCCTATTTAATCAAATTTCGTTCTAATTCATGTCATTGTGTCATAAGGCTTTTAGAGAATGTCAGAGGCATTCTAGAACTCTCTCTCCAAGGTCAAGGAAGATTTTCAAGTATTCATGAAGTTTTTCGATCGGCGATTCTTCTTCTTCAAGGTTAGCGATTACTCTCTTCCTTCTAGTTCTACTTTCTCTTTTGTTTCTACCTAATCTAGAGACTTTGAAGAAGGTCTCTTGGTAAATGCCTAAGCATGAATCTATATGATTGTATTTTCTTTGATTAGTTTGATTTCCAATCAATGCTAGATGACATTCTAAGTTGTTTTTAGACCTCATTCACTTTTATCTTAGTCCTAGAGTGAATCCCCATTCACTCTAGTCTATCCGTGAATCTGCGGTTTGATTTCGAATAAAACCTAATATAGGACGCATTAGGTTTTCACTCCTTTGATCATGATTGATGCCTAAATCATATTAGATAGTGTCCCACTATTATTTTAAAGTTTTCTAAATATTTCAGAGTGTTTTGGAACCCAAACGATGAGTTTTCGACCAATTTTAGGTTTGTTCGTACACATAGCCTTGGTCAATTGGCTTGGCAGCCCTGGGCAACCAGGCCAAGCGACCAAAGGGTACAGTAACAGAAAAATGCCCTATTTTGCCCTCTTTTCATTTTCAAAACTTTAGGGTTTGTTCCTAACATTAAATCATCTAATTATTAGGTTTATTTGTGAAATTTGAACCTACCTTTTGGTCTACTATTTGAAGGTTACAAGTCGACAACAAGGTGATGACGTTCACTTACAAATAGCATAAGTTACTTTCATATTTTGTAATAGAACTCGAATGCATGATCTACATTACTGTTTTAGGAATTATTCATGATAGATATGCCTCTGTAATTTCATAAGGTTATAGTAATGATGATATGCATACTTGTTAAGAATGTGAATGTTCGGAACGGGAATGGATTATGATATAATGTTATATTTGGAATTATATTGTAATGTGATTGCTGAAGTTGTGATTGTGGAATGGGGAATGCCAATTGGTATCTCTGTCTAGGGACGTCAATTGAGGTGGTATGGGATGCTTTCCTATGATGCCCATTGGCACTTTCCATGATTACTGGATGTCATACCTAAGATTGGTCTAGAAGTGTTTGGTTAGAAAGCCTGTCATATCTCACCCTATCAGCATGGGTATTGAGGCCAAGTAACCCATGGCAGCAATGGGGACTATGGGTGCTCAAAATCGATATCCAATCCGTGAGAGGACATAATCACATTGTAGGGGGTCATTTATTAGTAAGGTTGCATTATAATAAGTCTAGGCTCATAGGTGCTCAAGACCGGTAGACAACCCATGAGAGGATATGAGAGCTTCCCATTTATTATATGTGGATGACCAATAGGGTTAACAATCCATAGTCTGGAGCTATAGGATACGATGACTTTAGGGGGAAAGGTACCGAAACTGATTGTGAAAGGCAAGTAAGGAAAGTATCTGACCTTAAGTTTTATATGACTCAATAGATGACGTGCATTGGGCTAGGAATAACCTTGACACGTGCCACTACTCATACCAATGGTGGAGTGAGAGAGTGGTGACCTAAAACCCAGCCATGGTGATAGTATGAGATGGATGCCTTAACCCAACTACCGCGGAGAACCCAAAAGACGTGCTTAAGAGCCATGAGGGAGAGTGACTGAGACTGCTCAGAGGAGTAAGATGTTCTACCTTAATGCATGTCCACCACTAGAGACTAGCATATATTAGAGTTAGATGCATACTTGCACATTGTCTCATATCATATTGCATCATGTTTTATTTTTGAATATTGATTATAATGATTATCTATATTTGAACTACTTGTTGAGTTGTTTTAAGCTCACCCTTCGAGAACAATCATTTGTTTAGATGATTATGCAGGTAAGGAAGGGATCCCGAGCTCCTGTTTGGAGGACCCTTCCCTATATTATGCAGCTAAGGAAGCAATGGGAGATGATAGTGGCCTGTGTTATGACTCGACAACTAGTATGTAGTACTATCACAACATCGATCAACAATGATAGACAATGCCTTGCCCGCTTATAGGATTATGAACCGGATGTTGATCCCAAGCCACAAGTACACAAGCCCACTGAGAAGAAGGCTAGAACAAAAGAAGAAGAAGAAGAAGAAGAAGAAGAAGAAGAAGAAGAACCTTTAGAGGATATATATTAGTTTGATAGACTTCTTTAATTATTCCAGTTGTAATACTTTAGTTTACTATTCTTTTGTGTTTGACTATTAGAGTTTATTTTTCGCATACTCTTTTACTCTGATTACTTTGGTATCATTTTTTTCGCACTCTGATTAGTTTTGAGATCTTTTTGAGATCCATTCATTGTTTATTCTTTTAATTACATTAGTACAATGATTATCTCTTGCTCATGATTATACTATTGTGCTATGTGGGAGGATGATTGTTGAGACTTGATCTTCGGGACTGTGGATTACACCTCTGGGTATTTCAGTTGGGTTACCAGCTAGGGGGATGTGACACAATAAGAAATAATGAGAAGCATTCAATGCAACCTAACCACTCCAACAACCATAACCTAGCATTCATTACTAATAAACACAATCAAAATTAGGTTAGAAAAGAGGGTTTTTCAAGAATACTCACATTTCTAAGCATTATCGCGATGATTGGAGCTTCGATGTGATCTTGCATGGAAGGAAACCACCAAACTCCTTGGATTTCTCCTCTCCCATGTCTTTTACAAGGTCATCCACTCCTATGGGGTTCATTTCCAAACTTTCAGGCTCGACTTGAATGGTCCACAATTATCGTCTACTTAAGGTCCGGGTTCGTGGTCCTGAAACCAAGGGTTAAAGGGTAAGAAATTCGAGGGATTTCACATTTTCCTTCACTAAGATTTTTCTCACAAGGTTTTAACGAGGTAAGTTATTTATTCATGGATATTCAAGGGGGAGTTTTATAAATAATATTGATTACGGATGTTTATCACCCCCAAAGAGATCATACCAAAAGATGTTTCTCAACGTGCAATTTTGGAGATTACATTCTTATGTTAACTAAATATCACAACAATGCATCATTCAATATCAAAATCATCTTATTGTATGCAAGAATCATATATTGTATTTCCTTGTAGATTCTGATATTTCCATATCGACGAAGATGCTACTACTATAAATATGTAATGCACACAACTCAACAAGAGTTCAATTTATCTTGTCCTAATTTTCTTCCTTATATTTAATATATATTTTCTATTTTATAACACAAAGCATTAATTAGTTTAGTTATTTGGAAAATAATTCCATAATGACTTTATTGAGGGAATAAAAAGTTAAAAACTGTCAAAATATTGAATAAAAGATCCAATACAATTTATTAAATAAGATTTCTCATATATATTAAATAAAAGTTCCGTTCAATATTTTTCAAAAAAAAAAAAAAATCTCCCTCTCAATATGAAATGAATTTTTAATACCCATTAGATAACAAAATAGTTTTTTGTCATTTTTTAGGTTCCTCGAACTAAGAAACACCATAATTGCTTTTATATGAACTAGCAAAGAGGTCCTAAATTATTGAATAAAAAACAACAAAAATCATGTGTACATGAAGGTGGAATTTTGCTAGTAGAAGAAAAATAAAGAAAGGGGAGAAAAAATAAAAAATAAAAAGAGAAAAAGTTACATAGATAGATTAAAGCGACAGAAATAGAAGGTAATTTAGTTATTTTAAAATATCAAGGAAGAAGCACAGAAAAGAATTCACTTTCTTTGTTTTAGGAATAAAGCTAAGACAATTGAGAGGGAAATAAAAATAAATAGATAGAAATTAGAAAGTGAAGATTTAGAATCCCTTTGGCCATTAAAACTGAAATTAAATAATTTTTTCCAAAATTAAACTCTGTTAGATTTTAAAACTTAATACCGGGAATTTTCCCTTAATAGTCAAATCAAGTGGAGTCGCCTTCGCTTAGAGAAATATATAAACTGATCTCATCTCATCATGCAGAGATCAAATCATCTTTCTCGCCATGCCTTGCCTTATCTCCCTCACCCTCCTCTCCCTCCTCTTCACCATCTCCTCCTCTTCACCCTCTCCTGAGATCATCCACAAAGCCTGCAATGCAACACGTTTTCCCAATACATGCCAGGCTGCTTTGAAAAGCTCCAATCTTACCCAGAATGCGAAACCCATCAAGATCGTCCAAGCAGCCATGTCCGTCTCCGCTGAGAACCTCAAGACCGCCCAGTCTATGGTGAAAACCATCTTAAACGCCTCTGCCGACACCAACGTGAACCGTTCCGTCGCGGCCAAGTCCTGCATGGGGATTCTAGACAATTCAGAATACCGGCTATCATCGGCGGCTGACGCTTTTCCACGTGGCAAAATCAAGGACGCCCGTGCTTGGATGAGCGCGTCACTCGGTTACCAGTACGCTTGCTGGTCAACCCTGAAGTACGTAGTCAACGATACACAAACAGTAAACCAAATGGTCAACCAAACCATGGCTTTCATGAACTCCTCGTTGATTCCGCTGACCAGCAACGCTCTCAGTATGATGGTCTCTTACGATCTCTTCCGAGACAAACTCGAATCCTGGAGACCTCCGTTGACGGAAAGAAACGGTTTTTGGGAGGACGGTGGTGGCGCTAAAGTGTCAAGCTCCGCCTTCAGAGGCGGTTTCCCAGCGGGTTTGACGGCGGACGTCACCGTCTGTAAAGACGGATCTGGTTGTAATTACACGACGGTGCAGGCGGCGGTGGACGCTGCTCCCAATTACCGGTTAGATCGTAAGTTCGTCATCCATATCAAGAAAGGTGTGTACGACGAGATCGTACACGTCCTACTTACGAAGAAGAATCTAGTCTTTATCGGTGATGGTATGGGCAAAACCGTCATTACGGGCTCCTTGAACGCTGGCATGCCGGGCGTCACCACCTATACTTCAGCAACCGTTACGGTGTTAGGGGATGGTTTTATGGCTCGGAACCTAACCATTCAGAACACGGCCGGACCGGATAAGCATCAAGCCGTGGCATTACTGTTGGACAGCGACCAATCGATCATAGAGAATTGTGAGCTCCTCGGCAACCAAGACACTCTCTATGCCTACACCTTGCGTCAGTACTACAAGGGCTGCCGCATTGAAGGCAATGTGGACTTCATCTTCGGAAACTCCGCGGCTGTGTTCGAAGAGTGCATGATTTTGATCCGGCCTCGACAGGTCAACCCAGAGAAAGGCGAGAAAAATACGGTAACAGCCCATGGTCGGACCGACCCGGCCCAATCCACAGGGTTCGTTTTCCGGAATTGCACTGTAAACGGAACAGGCGAATACATGAAATTGTACTACAATAATACAAAGGTTCACCGGAACTACTTGGGGAGGCCGTGGAAGGAGTATTCAAGAACAGTATTCATACATTGTAATTTGGAAGCTCTCATTACACCAGACGGTTGGTTGACGTGGGCGGACACTTCCCTGTCTAAACTCTATTATGGTGAGTTCCAGAATTCCGGTGCTGGTGCAAATATAACAGGGAGGGCGAACTGGACTAGTCAGATACCGGAGGAACATGTCTCTGCTTATTCTCCGCAGAAATTCATTCAACTGGATGGGTGGCAACATGTAAAGCATCAACCTTGAAAAGAAAAATCTTCTGTAGAAGTAGACTTGCTCTTTTTGGTATCAATTCTCATTCTTTATTATACCTATTTAAAATAAATGAGTACAAGAATTCATTATTGGTCAAGAATGAAAAATGGTTTGATGACTTTTGTCGAGAATAAATTATGGAACGAAAAATTAGTTTAATATGTCAAACTGAAAATTTGTTAGAAAATGACAATAAATAATGATAAAAAAGGCCATATTAATCAAAATATAATAATTAATTAATTAATTATAAGAAGATTGCATCACACAAAATATCAGGTGAACGGTTTCCACTCAAAATATCAGCCTTCCAAGAAACCATCAACACTTACTATAACTCCAGTGTTATGTCTACTAAAATTAAATTATACCAAATATTTGTAAGAAAAATAAGGAAGTTATATGGTAACATTTCCTTTTTGTTTTCTTGTTTCTAGGTAAGAATTTCCTATTCCTAAGTGCTAAAATCATGTATGGTTATATGGAAAAAAGAATGTTCCTGTTACGGAAAGAATATGAAAAATTGTATGGTTCGCATGAAAAAGGGACGTTTTCTCCTTTTTATTTATATTTTTATAAGTACTTAGGTTCACGTTAAAATACATAAAAGGTATGTAATAATCAATCTAATCTTTGTCATATACAATCTATGTTAGTAATTGAAACAAAAGAATCTTGGTGGATTTAAACCACCATCCTCTTGAAATATGCTCATGTTCCAAGTGCTCTACCAATTGAGCTAAAGATCCATAAATTAAAGTAATCAAGTAAGATGTAATAAGACTACAAGAATGTCTTTTTTGTCACCAAGGGGCATGGATATGAAATAACTTAAATATAAATAATTAAGTATAAAATGGTTCGAAAAGAAAAATAATCACACTTTCACAAAGGAAGAAAGCATTGTGAACACTTTAGAATGAAGACCAGCAACAAGCCAATGATATTTTTTAGTTGAACTTTACTTTGTATGTAATTCTACATTAATTATGCCTTCAAATACATATATTGACATACATATAAATTATGTCTAGAACAAAAGTAAAGAGCATCCAAAAATGAAACCCAAACTACAAACACAAAGGTGTCATCATGGAAAGAATAATAGGTAAAAAAATGAAATCAGGATCGCAAGCTTAGTGGCATACAAGTCAAAGATATCTCTCAAGGTCACTCTGAAGATTCCAACCACAATTCCCAATTTCTACCTTCTTCATGCTTAGTTGTGGTAAGAATATGGCAAATGATATTGGTTGTTTTACCAAGCTACTTGATTGTTTATCCAGTGTCTAGTGTAAGACACTCATAAAGTTGGCCAAGTGGAAAAATCAATCACTAAAAAAATATAGGAATTCTGAAACAGTTCATGCCAATGCTTGGTTAGCAATAGTATGCATACCAAAATGTTAACATGCATGCATCTCACACTTCAAACACCATCATGAAGATTCAAACAAAAAAATTAATGATGCAACTACCCAAAATCTCAAGATATAGGGAAGACCAGGGTACAAGGGCAACAATAACCATATGGGTTTTCTACCTCACTACCCATTCTGATAGATTAACAAATCTATTTAGAATCGACGAATCCAATGCATTGAGTGAATCATCACCCAAAGCCAAAAAGCAACATGCCTATAAAAGACATTTGACATTTTATAGGAAACTCACAAAATAAGATTGTCTTCTTCAAATGGAAAAAATGGTTTGGTGATCATTAGCTAGGTTGTTAAGACATTTACGGGATAACAATAATGAATGATATCATCTGCACTAATGTGTCCAATGTAAGTCCAACTTTAGGATGCTTATGCTTATGAAACATAGAAAGGGGAATCAATGCATTAAGGCCTTTGTTTTGAATGTCAGAGAAATTTCTGCTAAAAAATTTATCCAATAAACAAAAGATAAGTGAATAAAAAGAGAAGCTTCCTCACTTGTTCAACCTAGCACTTACAGCTGGTTTCTTCAAGGAGGATTTGATAAGCAACAATACCAAGTAGGTAGGCCATTGAACCATAGAGGATGAGAGCTTTCCACATTCACTAGGAAACCCTCCTTTGGATTTTGGTGTTTCTGTTGGTTATACTCCACATATATCAATTGCATAATTGATGGGGAAAGATCCTTCCATGGATTCACTTTCCTAAATATAGAATATCTGTATTGGAAGTAATCTGCATTCCACGTTCTTGATCCTCCACCAGTGTGATTCCACAATCTCTAGGAAAGGAATAAATTCCACAACCCAAATGCCGTGTGGAAATGATGGTAAGGAGATCTAAAGCAAAGGGAAGAAAACCCTTCCTGCATTTCCTGGAGAGAGGGAGAGAGAGATGGGAGCCGCCTTTCTCTGGAAAAAAAATCTCACGCATGAATAATCTCGTATCTCTTCAATGATGCGGTGGTTACAAATATATAACCCTATATTTTGTAACCGCCCTAATAGTGAGTTTCCAATATTGCCCTTGGGCATATAATTAAATTAATAATTATAAAATCCCAACATCTCCCACTTGCACGAGGGCAAGTGTTAATCTCTATGTCATAGTGTATCCCAGACACACATGTATATCCCAGATATACACATTCAATCTCTCTATCACAGTGTGTCCCAGACACACATGTATATCCCAGATATAAATATATTGATATCTCTACTATGTATCCGAGATACACAGACCACTTGTGTCCCAGACACTAACATCCACAAGTCATACTGGCAAAATGGGTTGTGCGACCGGTGATATACCTGCACGCATGAGCCCCAAAATAGAAATCTTTGCAAAAGGCCAGAATGGCACATCACTCAAAGAAACACATCAAATAAGCATTAGTATACCACAATGTCCTAGGATTATTCAAACTCACCAGACTAAAGGTATCTCGATCCTTCTGAGAGATCACCTTCTTGTCCTTAAAATGTTCACTATTGTAACACATACAGTTGGCGCCAACAAACACTTTTAGGGTGCAGGTGAATCAAACATTTCCTTTCGCCCCAGACCATCACTATACTTAGGATTGACTCCTTTCCCGGTAATGCCCCTTTAGGTCGAATCAATCATGACCATAGGTAACACCCCAAAGTAGCCACATCAACCCTTCGTTTCATGATGTCGTCAAAAGTTACTAAGAACACTAACGGACCATAAAGTCCAGGACTCACACAATGAGAGGAGCAGGGATCCATCCTCTCATTTCCAATGATCGCTAAGCACACATAGTATGATATACGTGCTATGGTGGAGCACTATATACACAATAGAATGTATGTCCCTCTCAACACCATACAGGTATTAGTCTAGTCGCAGCCTCTTGCACCTAACTCGAGTTTCTTTATTGTCACCACCCTAGCGCCACATAAAGTACTCGCACTGGCTCCTATAGGCAACATGAATAGTGGGAACATTCATGTCGATTCTCTTCACAATAGAGAAACTCATCTTGATTTCAAATCAAGGCAATATCCTGATTATGAATTGACATACATAAAGTCATTCACAATCCGTTTCATCTCTGCTCGCCTCGAAGGCGCTAGATGCGAATGCTCGTGTGAGTGAGCCATTCCCTTGCCTATTGACATATCTCGTTTTATGCTAGAAGAAACACAATCACACAGAAAGTGAAGCCCTTAGCCACTAAATGAGCCTTGAATCTCTCAATAGATCCATCCACCTTTCTCTTGTTCTTGAGAACCCACTTGTTCCCAATTGCCTTTTGGCCTGGCGGTAAGTCAACCAAGTCCCACACATGATTAACTTTCATCGACTCCAACTCTTCCTCTATTGCTTTCAACCATTCATTTGAGCTTGTCCCCACAAAAGCTTCTTGCATGCTCTTCAGTTCATGCTCATTGACTGGAGCCATCTCAGAGTCTATCTCTTCAGGAGTTACCATGTAAGCTTCATCCTCTATGTCCAAACGTCGACGAGGAACTAGCCCACGCCCACTACGAGGCACGTGCATGTAAGATTGCTCAACCTCTAAGGGAGTTATCACATCTGCACTCTCACTCGCATTAGGATCTTTTGGATGAACCCCAAGTTCATTATCCAGAGTCTGAATCCCTGGAGTGACAAGATCACTATCTTATATCTCAAAGAATTCCGATGATTATTTGTTAACTCTTGAAAGAGATGGAAAATCATTTTCCAAGAATATTGCATCCCTAGATTTAAGTTATGTTCTCCTCTCACTCTCATCTAGACCAATGAAGACATGTCCTTTCGAGAGTTCAAAATATTTTACAAAGGCACTTTCTTCCTCTGGGTCCAAGCTTCCCATATTGGTGAGATGTAGACTGAATATATGCTGCAAATCCCCATGTGCGCAAGTAACTCAAATCTGGCTTCCTTTCAGTCCACAACTCATATGGTGTGGGAGGAACCGATTTGGTTGGAACTTGGTTGAGGATATAGGCCCCAGTCAGTAATGCATCTCCCCAATAAGAGATGGGTAGGTTTGCCTATGCCATCATGGATCTCACCATGTCTACCAAGGTTCTATTCCTCCTATCAGCAACCCTATTTTGTTGTGGAGTCCCTGAAATAGTAAGTTGCCTAGATATCCCTTTTCATCACACAACCCTTTGAACATATCGGAGAGATACTCTCTACCTCTATCCGTTCTAAGAGTTTTAATCCTTTTATCTAACTAATTCTCAAGTAAGCTCATGAGTTTTTTAAAACATTCTAGAGCTCCTAACTTATGAGAAATTAGATAAATATGACCATACAGTGTATAGTCATCTATGAATGTGATGAAATAAGTTTGTCTTTTACTAGTATGCACATTCATGGGTCCAATACATCTGAATGGATAAGTTTTAGAGGAAGAGAGGCTCTCAAAGCCTTTTTGAATGGTTTTCTAGTTGCTTTTCCTGCTAGACATGACCCATAGGTTGGCAAATTGGATAGTGAACATTGGCCTTAGAGACCTTCTCTTGCCAACCTGTTCATCTTATCTATGCCAATATGTCCTACTCTAACATGCCACATATTAGAATCAATACACACATTATTTTGGCAAACAAAAGCATTACTAGAATTAGATAAATCATCAATTGTATCCAATACAATAAAACCATTCTAAAGAAAACCATAACCATAAATTGTATCAATTAGATACAAAACCAAAGAATTTTTTTCAAATACAACTCTAAAACCATGTCTCAAAAGAAAAATTAAAAAAACAAGATTCCGTCGAATGTTTGGAGCATACAACACATCATGGAGTAACAGTGTCCAACCACCTCGCAAAACTAATCTGCATGTACCTATGTCATGAGCCTCCACACTTGAGCTGTTCCCCATTGTTATTCTCTTGCTTCCTCTTGGAATATGTCAGTATTCCACGAAGCTCGAGCTAGCATTCCCTTGTTATGTGATCTGTCGCAGCTGAATCTGTCACATCCTCCCAGCCGGTACCCTATCTGACATACCCGAGAGTGTGATCCACAGCCCGAAGATCAGGTATCGAGTAATCAACCTCCCACATAATCAATAACATAATCATGAACAATAATAATAAAAGTGCGGAAGATAAACCATAGATCCAAATAAGGAAAGAATGAATCATATATAAACCAGAGTACTAGATATAATCAGAGTGTCTAAAACAGATAAGTAAAGTGAGGCAAAATCCCACTCTACAACCAGCGGAAAAGTAGTTCTAAAAGAGAATAAGCAAGACAGAATCTAATCCCAAGTGCAGGTACAATGGGTAACTAAATTGTTCTCAACTTTATAGACAACATCCCTATAAGTATAGATCTCATAAACAGCACAAGGGCGCTTCCACTCAATGGTCGGACTAAGCATCGTACGGAGCATAACCACTCGCGGGATCTTCAGAGTAATTGTTGTAACCGCAATCACCTTCCTGGAGATATGCCTCTTCTCCTTGCGCTTCTTCATAGGGGCCGTCATAATATTCAGTACCTGTAGAATAGTCTAACAAACATTGTACAATAAAGGAATGAGTTTCAAAGAAACTCAAGGCAGTTAAATCCATAATAACATAAATGGCAGGATTTCAGAACAAACATAAATGCAATATGGTATGAGACAAGCAATGAATGAATGAATCTAACTCTACATATGCTGGTCTCTATTGGCAGACATGCTTTAAGTCATAGCACCGTACTTCTTTAGGAAGGTCTCAATCACTCATCATCAGTTGGTAATGGGTCCGGCATCCCTCGGGACATTCCATAGCTGAGGGTATAGGTCACTACTCTCTCACATCACCATTGGTCTAAGTACCGGCGCATGTCAGGGTAAAGCCTAGCCAAATGCAAGTCTTCTACTTAGTTACATCAAGTCAGATCTAGATACGTCCATTCCTCGTCCCTGACGATCCTTTCCGGTATCCTTCACACTAGAGTCCTCATAGTCCCTGACTACGGACTCATCAACCCTATTGGTCATCCACATATGGTAAACGGGAAGCTCTCACGTCCTCTCACGGGTTGGTTACCGGTCTTAAGCGCCCGTGAGCCCAAGTCTATCCATATGCAACCCTACCAATAAATGGCCCCCACAATGTGATTCCTGTCCTCTCACGGGTTGGTTACCGGTCTTGAGCGCCCATGAATCCCCATTGCTACCACGGGTCGTTCGGTCTCAATACCCCTCCGATTAGGGTCGACATAACAGGACATCCTAGCCAAACACTACTAGACAATCCTAGATATGTCATCCAACAGTTTAGGAAGGTGTCCAGAGGGCATCTCCGGAAACATCCCATAATATTCCCGTAGTAGTCCAAGGACAGAAGTGTCAAAAGGACACCTCTCCTTTCCAAACCATACTTAAGCATACACATGCATCAATTCATATCATCACATATATGGTAACTTCATATATGGAAAGAAATCAATAATTACAATCACTTTGTATATAATTGGTAAGTAAATCATACATGAGTCAATTCAATATGAATAAGTAATGCTACTGATATCAAGACAGTACCACAGTAGTATAACATTATAAGAATCTAATTAAAGAAATAACTTAACAAGATTCAAATATAGAAACTAAGATATGCAATTTATGTTGTTAAAGAAGTAACCATCCTTACCTTTTATAACTCGCAAAGGAATCCTAAGAAATCAAGTAAGATCTTGGCAAACTTGAGAAGAAGGTCCTAAACAAGTGTATACAACATATTAGGAAAGATCCCTAATAGAAAAGATACCAAAACATCCAACACAGACCAATTCTGGAGTTGCTTGTACTCATTGGTCGAGTGGATTGGTCGATCGTCCATCGACCAATCGATCGACCAATGCAGACGATAACCTATAAAATCGAGTTTTGAGATATAAAATCCGAGTTTGGTGGTTCAAAAGGGTACTAATCAAGGGGTAAACTACATTGGTAGTATCCTAACATATAGGGGACCTCAAAACACTAATCGAATCAAGCCATCAAGATTCAAATTAGGAAACAAAAAGTTACCATAATTAGATCAATCATGGATCTTGAAGAATTCAAGATAGAAATCAAAGACAAGAACAATAGGAGAATGGATCATTGATTCGGGTAAAGGTATCATGAAAAGCATACTTAGATCTTCAAGAAAATAGGCTTAAAAGCATAAATCTAAATAAGGAAACAAAACCTACCATATATGTAACTATCATGATTCATGAAGAAAACATGGTATGGTAGAAGAGAAACAACTAGAGATTGATAGATCATGGATCATGAAAAGAAAACACAGCAATTGACTACTAACATGATCAATATAGAAGATCCAAGGAGATCAGAATTCAAATCAAAAGTTAAACAAAGACTAGATCATGGTTTGATCATGATTCCTTCAAAAGCTTGCAATGATCATGGTTAAGATCATTGTTTTAGCCATTAATCCTTAGGATGATCATGAGAGACAAGTCCAGAGATGCTTGCAACAGAGAATGCAGCATCTCCTCTACTGTCTTAACTCAAAAAGGAAAGAAAAACAGAGATGGAGGAGAAGAAGAGAGTGTAGACATACCTTTGATGCAAAAGGAAGAGTTTTGACGAAGATCCGTCAAGAAAATCACCAAGGATGCAAGGGAGATGACTTGCAGAGGTCTTTGGTTCGTTCCAAAGAGTTTGGGGGCAGGAAATACGAAGTAGACTCGAGATTGGACTTAAATAGAGCAAGCAAGACCTAATTGCCAAAGACAGCACCCATTGGTCGAGTGGATTGGTCGACTGGTCCAGTCGACCAATCAGTTCAGCAACTTCTAAACAGGGAATTGAAGACCCAGATCAAATCCAATCCTAAAGGGGTTTTGCACACATATCAAGTGACTTACCTAATAGGTAGAAATGCCTTCAAACCATGATAGAGAGCACTCCAAGTCCATCAACTAATCCGATCTTCATCAAGATTCAGTTTCCATAAATAGAACTTCATCATCAACTCTCATGGATTCAAAGCCAGACACCAAGTCCTCCACTGGGATGGCCCAAAGCTGACTTCTTACTTTACTTCGGGTCACTGGACCTACAAATAACAAGGTTTTGGGGTCAAGGTTAGGGCTGGGTTTTACAGAATCAACAATCCACAAAGGATTTAGTTCAGCAAGCATAGTAGAACTTGTTACATAACAAGATGAGGAATAACAGTACATACCTCCTGCTTAGTGCAATCACAAGCAAAATGACCAGGCTTTCGGCACATGAAGCAAATCAAAGGTGATTTCTTATTGCCAGCTCTAGTCCCCCTTGAATGCTTGGGGCCATTCTTATTTCTGTTCCCACCTTGGTTAATTTGCTTGGACAGCTGAGGTTGAGCTTTCTCTCTCTTGCGCTTGAAGCCTACACCCTTACTAGTGTTAGCTTCAGCAACAGGTACTTCAGTTTGAGGGGCATCAGCCAACATCCGATCCTCCTCTAGCTCAAGGTACTTTGTAGCTTGTGTCACATCCCGCCCTTAAAATACACCCAAGGGGTACCCTATCTGGGTTACTCGGGAGTGATCCACAGCTCAACAGATCCAGTTTAAGAACGATCATCTCCACTTAGCACAATAATATAATCAAAAGCAAGAACAAATTATGGTATTCAAGTAATCTAATAGCAAAAGTTAAGAAATGATCACAAAAGGATCACAAAGAACATCAGAGAGCGGAATAATAATTACCAAATCAAAAGACAACTATAGAGTATAGTCGAAATATACTATACAACTGTGTGCGGAAGGTAGATTGAAATAAGGTAAATATTACAACCAAATCTCCAAAGAAGGGAAATAAAAAGGTAAGCCACTAAGTTACAGTTTCTTCTAACTTATACAATGTCTCCTCAATAACATAATCATAAGAAACTAAGCTAGGCCGGATCTACTCCTGACAAATATGAGTCTTGAACTGATAGCCTTCACAGATGTAGTCACCGTAGCCAAAGTGGTATGAGTCACCAACTTAGTCTTTATAGTGTTGACCATCATAGTCAACAGTAGTAGTACCTGCAGTAAAGTATAACAAAAGATGTTGCAAAAAGGAGTGAGTTCAAAAGAACTCAGCAAGGAAAGTTATTCCATAACAACATAAATCATATGATGCACAGGTAGCATGATGCAATATGATATGACACATATGATGCAAACATGAATCTAACTCTAAGTATGCGGGTCTCTATGGTAGACATGCTTTAAGTCATAGCACCATACTTCTTTGGGTCGTCTGTCACTCCCCCTCAATCATACATGATATCTTGGGTCTGCCGGGGTAATTGGGTAAAGTCCTCTCAAACCATGGTAGGGGATTCGGTCACCGCTCTCTCACATCACCATTTGGTATAAGTATTGGCGCATATCACAGTAAAGCCTAGCCCAATGCAAGTCATCTATTCAGTCGTATCAACTCAGATCCAGATACGTCCATTCTTCGCCCCCAACGATCCTTTCTGGTATCCTTCACACTAGAGTCAGCGTAATCCTGGATTATGGACTCATCAACCCTATTGGTCATCCACAAATAGTAAACGGGAAGCTCTCACGTCCTCTCACGGGTTGGTTACCGGTCTTGAGCGCCCGTGAGCCCAAGTCTAGCCATTTGCAGCCCTACCAATAAATGTCCCCTTTCGGGTATCCGTAGTATGGTTTATGTCCTCTCACGGGATGGTTACCGGTCTTGAGCGCCGACAAATCCACACTACAACCACGAGTCATTCGGTCTCAATGCCCTTCCGATTCAGATCTGATACGACAGGGACATCCTAGCCATACATCTAGACAAGCCCAATGTATGTCATCCAATAATTCGAAAAAGTGTCGATGGGCATCTTCGGAGAACATCCCATACTATTCCCTCCGATGTCCAAGGACAGAAGTACCAGTAGGGCACTCCCCAATCCCAAATCAAACCTAAGCAATCACATGCTTATTTCCATCCATTCTATATCAACAATACATTATCATATTGAAAACATGTCATAACATCTCATAATACAGTGTATAAATAAATGACAAGAATAAGTAAACATGATAAAGCAAGTAATTATGCATGGTGCTACTGTCATAAGGTAACTACAGTAGTCATATGATGTATAAAATCAATTAATAAGTTAAGTCTACTAAGTTACCAACAACAGTGTAAAAGTCATACAGTCTATGTTATATGGCAATAACTGTCCTTACCTCAAATTGTGAAGAAGATGATCCGAAGTCACAAGAGAATGGTCCAATTATAGTCTTAAAGCCCTAAACAAACATACATGAAGGATTAGAGAAGAAATCAAAACAATTGGAGATCGAATGGATCAAAACTGGGCAAAAGTTACTGACAGCAACCTTGTTGGTCGATACATTGGGTGGATGGTATCGACCCAAAGAGTCTCGGACAGCAAGTTGGATTTTTGGGTTTTGGCTCAAAATTGGTCTTTCGGGTCTCGAATCGATACGAAACTTGGGGAACAGTTCAAACACAATATAGAGACACTAATTATCAAGGAATTAACATGATCCAATGGTCAATTTAGAAAACCCCAAATTGACATATCAAGTTCAAGAGTTGGAATTCATGGTCTTCAATGGAATCAATTGCAAATGCAAGAGAGCTTAGGAATTTAATCAATAGAATGATGAGCAGCAGAATATAGACAATTACTAACATATAATCAGACCCCATTGCTTAACATGTAATCAGATTAAGAAAATGAACTCATGTTGCCATGAAGAGGAATCAAAGTAAGAGAGCAAGAACATCAAGTTTCATAATGAAATCAATGCAATTGCAACGGAGATCAGGGATTCAATCAAGAGAATGATAGGCAATAGATTAGGAATGATTATTAACATATAATCAGACTTAGCATACTATAGGAATCAGTTTAGGAGATGAAATCATGTTGCTATGGAGGAATTTCATAAGAAAGACAAGGTTAAGAATCGATATGAGATACATAGCATTGATAGAATGAATGGGGGTTTATAGGAATCACAAGAGACATTAGAAGAGGTGGTTGCAAGGTTGCAACACCTCCTTCGTAGCCCCAACAGCAAGAATAAGGTGAGGTAGAAGTAGATTAGAGAGAGAGTGAGAGATTATATACCTTGTAGAAGAGATTAGAGAAGAGAGACAAAGGATTCTTGAAGAAGATCAACACCCCAGCTAAGGAAGAGGCTTAGAGGAGCTTTCCCACATTCTCAGATGTTGAAATGAGTGAAATAATGTTTTAGGTTCGAGGTTTCACTTAAAAGGAGGAAGGAATATCCAAAAAGCACCTTTTTATTCGAATCTGGGCTTGTTGGGTCGATGCTCTTGGTGGATGGTATCGACCAACAGTATCGACCCAAGGTAGATTCAATAGAATTTTCAGAAATAGTTCAGCAACTTCGGATGTGGATTCGGAGGGCTATACAAGGTCAAATTGAGTGCGGTTTTCTCTTACAAGTCAATAAAGAAGTCTAGTTTCCAAAGATATCTTCGGATTGGGCACGGATGTGAAACCCAGCCCTAACCCTGACCCAGAAACCCTGTTGTTTGTAGGTCTAGTAACCCGAAGTAAGGCAAGAAGTCAGCTTTGGGCCATTTCAGTAGAAGACTTGATGGCTGGAGTGGAATCCTTGAGTGTGGATGTCAGTGTCCCTTCTATGGAAACTGCACCCTGATGAAGATTGGGTTAGTTGATGGACTTGGAGTGCTCTCTGTATTGGTTCGAAGGCATTTCTACCTACTAGGTATGTCACTTTAGGTGTGTGCAAAACCCCTTGATGTTTGGACTTGATCTAAGCTTTCATTTCCCTGTTTCGAAGTTGCTATTCTGATTGGTCGACTCATTGGTCGACTGGACCAGTTGACCAATCAATCGACCAATTGATTGTGTTTTTGAAAATTAGGTCATGGCTACTCTATTTAAGTTTAGTCTTGGAAATACTCCGCCTCATCTGCCTCCTAAGCCTTTGGAACGAGTTAGAACCCTATTCTAATCGCTTCCTTTGCATCCTTGGTTGATATCTCGCAAGAACTCAAGCAATCTTCATCCTCCTGCATCAAAGATATGTGTATGATCTCTTTCCTCTCTATCTCTGATTTTCTTTTCTTGAATCTGTTCTTGATTGAGACCTTGGAAGATGATGCTGCATTCTTGCAACCATTTATTCCATGATCTCATCATGTTCCTTGAGATCTATGATCATCATCATGATCTCAACCCTTGCCAGTTGAATCCTGGAAACCCTAACCCTTGAAACCCTAACCTTGTGTGGTCATCAGGAGAACCTTTTGGTAACCCCTCATGAGAAGGAAACCTCTTGGGTAAAATTTATATGAACCTAAACTTTATCATTGGATGATTCTTGTTGTTATTTTGACTAACAATTTACCTCCCTTCATCCGGTGTTCTCAACCTTTTCATGGGAGCCAAAAAGGGTGAAACTCTAATTTCTTGGGTAAAATCAAGAACCCCTATTTTGATCATGTTAGAAGACTCTCATTTTATTTTATTTACTAGAATTGTAACCTATTAATCTTTAATTCCTTACCCTTGATCATACTATATTTTTCCCTTAATGATCTATGTTTAACCTAATTAGGTTAACTTTCTGGTTCCTAAGTTGTAACCTGGAAACTTGATCTGATTAATGGTTTGTTGTCCTCTATAGACTTAGATGCTTCCATTAAAGTTTCCCCCTTATTTTGTACCCTTTTGAACCACCAAATTCGGATTCATATTCTAAAAATTCTGATTTTTTATGGCTCTTATCTCTCGTTGGTCGATCATGCGCAAGAGATGGAGCATCGATCGACCAATGGGTATAGCAACCCCATTCTTGGTCTGTTTTGATTGAATTATGATCTTTCCTAACTCATAGTATACACTTGTTTAAGACTCTTTTCTCAGGTTTAGTCAAGGTCTTACTTGATTCTCTAAGTTCCCTTACGAGTTAGAAGGTAAGGACAGTTATCTCCTTAATTACATAGATTGCATACTCTCTGGTTTCTACTTTACGAAACTATGAGTTGTTTACTGTTTGTACACTTTACATTTTGATGTACTACTGTGATAACAGTAACTCTTTATCATGTTTCTTTTATTACTTAGACTTATGTGAGATTGCTTACTACTATATTGTTTAATGATTTGATCATGACTTTAAATTCTCTTTTATATAATGAGTTGTTGATTGTATATGTCATGACTGATCTGAGACTGTGTTTGATTAAGTTTGATTTGGGATTGGGAGGTGTCCTTTTGACACTTTTGTCCTTGGACATTTTCGGAAATAGTATGGGATGTTTCCGGGGTTGCCCATCGACACTTTCCCGAATCATTGGTTGTCATACCTAGGGGTGTCTAGCAGTGTTTGGTTAGGTTGTACCCCTGTTATATCAGACCCGATTCGGAAGGGTATTGAGACCGAATGACCCGTGGCAGCAATGGGGATTCACGGGCGCTCAAGACTGGTAACCAACCCGTGAGAGGACGGGAATCACATTGTGGGGGCCATGTATTGGAGGGTTGCATATGGCTAGACTTGGGCTCATGGGCGCTTAAGACCGGTAACCAACCCATGAGAGGACATGAGAGCTTCCCGTTTACCATATGTGGATAACCAATAGGGTTGATGAGTCCGTAGTCAGGGACTATTAGGACTCTAGTGGAAAGGATACCGGAAAGGATTGCCCAGGGCGAGGAATGGAAGTATCTGGACTTGAGTTGATGTAACTGAGTAGATGACTTGCATTGGACTAGGCTTTTCCCTGACATGCGCCGGTACTTATGCCAAATGGTTGTGAGAGAGTGTGTTGACTTAACCCCCTGGCATGGTTTGTCCTGAGGGATGCCGGACCCACTACCAACAGGAGCCGTATGCGTGACCTACCCAAAGAAGTACGGTGCTATGACTTAAAGCATGTCTGCCATAGAGACCAGCATACATAGAGTTTAGATGCATACATACATAATTGTTTCATATTGCATTGCATTTTTATGGTTTGCTTCCATGTTATTTATGTTGTTATGGATTAACTACCTTACTGAGTTTCTTCGAAACTCATTCCTTTTGTACATTGTTTTTGTTAGACTATTCTACGGTTCAAGGTTACTATGGCGAACAGTACGATGAAGCACAAGCCGATGAAGCGTACTACACACAAGGTGTTGGCAACAATCAAGATTAATCTGATGATCCCTCAGTTGATCAAGCTGCGTACTATGATTAAAGACAACGTGGAGGTGGAACGTCTCAAATGGATTGATGAAGTCCACTATTTTGAAGACGTCATCTATAGAATAGAAAACTCTGATGTTTAGTTATCTTCCTTAGTTCCTTTGATTTAGTTGTTATTTCTTTTAGACTTACATTCTGCGTTCTGCTGTATTTTGTGGAGTGAGTTTCCGCCTCACTCTACTTCTTTTGATGTGATTACATCTGGTATCATTTTCGCATCTGATTATATTGATTATTCATTTCTTGACTTTAATCTTTTGTTTATAATATTTAAACCTGATTATTTCCTGTTTATGATTGTGTTATTGTATATGTGGGAGGATGATTTCCTCGATACTTGATCTTTGGGGTTGTGGATCACACTCTCGGGTATGCCAGTTAGGGTACCGGCTGGGAGGATGTGACAACGGAAGTTCATTAGGTCCACCAACTAAGCTCACCTTCTTCGCTTCGCAGATTCTCACAGCACATTGACAATGCTTCCAAGTATGGAGCACCATCATTAAAATCCATGGGTTTCGGGTCGAACGCCATGTCTTCCATATAGAGGGCCCACAAGGACTTCTCCCACCACTTCAGGTCATTGGATCTACAAACAATATAAATTCGGGGCCGGGTCAGGGTAAGGATAAGGCCGGATTTCACAGGATCTACCCTAAGGAAAAAGGTCGGACATGGTCTCCTAAGGCTTTCAAGGATAACAACATTGAAATCAAGGTCCGACTTCAAGGTCTAACATTAAACAAGTCTTTCTTTATCCCAAAACAAATAGGGTGCCCCGGGCTAGGTTTGGGCTGGATTTCACAGCTTGATCAAAAGTCTTAGCATCATCAGCATGAGTCAAGAAGATCTTCATATCTTTCCAAGTCTTCGGCAGTGATCTGATGACTACGGAGACTTGATCCTCATCAATCTTTTTGCACCCACATGCACTCAACTCACTAATCATGTTAGACATGATTGTTATATGTTGCCTCATGGTGTGACCCTGGCTCATTTTATAACCGTCAAAAGTGAGTCCAAGATGGCAGCCTCTTGTGGTGGAAGTCCCTTCGTATTGGAACTTCACAGCCTCCCACAAAGACTTTGCAGTCCTATGCTTCTCAAACCGAAGCATCAAGTCATCCCTCATGAAGCTCAGGATTGTAATCCTAGCTACCCGGTCTTTCCTTTTCCAGGCATTGTATAATTCAAGGTCCTTGCGATGCTATGCAGTGGTACCTTCCTCAGGTGGGGACATGGTCCTTTTTATGGTTTCCAGCATGTCCTGCTCTTCTAAGAGATATTGCACCTTTCAGTGCCAGAGGTCATAATTCCTCTCATTCAACTTATCTCCTTTAGTGAGATCAACAACTATGCTCTTTGTAGTAGCCATTTATTCTAGAGACATTCTATGCAAGGATGAGTTCAATTATTCTACCATAAAACACAACACAAGCAACAACAAATCACACTAGCATAGTCAATCTATGTGATAAGCATTTAAACCAAAAGAGATGCTAACAAACATTCAATCAAATTCTCTTGCAAGCCCACATAAACTTATACACTAGTTTCATTCTGTGCAAGAAACATGATTAATAGACATTAAAAACAATTTTATTAAAATAAAACATCCAATCATGTTCGTGCTATGAGGTGGTTCAGACAGAACGCTTCTACCTCACTAGGCCTCATTAGGCCCTCAATGCCCAAACATCACACAGATTGTCGGGCCATTGGTGTCCAGTAAATTAGAAACACATTCTGAACTGGACAGACCAAATTTCAAAAAAAATCCATCTCCCAGATGGACGACCGTCTCCCAAACAGAATTTTTGTTTAGGTCATTGTGATCAGACAGACCATTAGACGGACATCTGTCTGATCCACAATGACCAAAACGGGTCATTTTTCCCTTGAACGAAATTTTTCAAAAAATGAAAAATCAAGTTTTTTTCTCCCAAAAATTCATTCAAGAATACATGAAAAAAATCTAACAATAAATATTGAACAAAAGCATTCATCATGGACTATCAATGCATGCAATTTTTACATAAGGAAAATCAAATGATCCTCCCACTCGGATCCGATTCAAACATAAAGGTTTCTTAAATCCCTCTCAATTTTCCCATGAGTTTCCTATTAAACCTTGGATTCTCCTTGGGTTTCTATAAACCCTTGATCCTCCCATTAGATCCATTCAAAAAAAATAAACAATGGGGGGTAACCGAGAATTGCAGGAACCTTAGGCTCTGATACCAATGTTGGTTATATTCCATATGTATCAATTGCATAATTGATGGGGAAAGATCCTTAGTTGGATTCACTTTCCTAAATATAGAATATCTACAGCAGAAGTAATTTGGATTCCACGTTCTTGTTCCTCCACCAAAGCTCCACCGGTGTGATTCCACAATCTCTAGGTAAGGGAATAAATTTTACAACCCAAATGCCGCGTGGAAAGGATGGTAAGGAGATCTAAAGCAAAGGGAAGGAAACCCTTCTTGCGTTTCCTGGAGAGAGGGAGAGAGATGGGAGCCGCCTTTCTCTGGAAAAAATCTCACGCACGAATAATCTTGTATCTCTTTAGTGATGCGGTGGTTACAAATATATAACCCTATATTTTGTAACTGCCCTAATAGTGAGTTTCCAATATTGCCCTTGGGCATATAATTAAATTACTAATTATAAAATCCCAATAGTTTCTTTTAGGATTGTTTGTTGCAAGAAAGCTTTGTAAAGTTCAGAATTAGATTTTTTTATATAATCACAAACCTTCCAAGTGATTTCTTTAAAATCCCATTAAATTTATCCTATTGTGGGGCTTGTTTTTATATAATCACAAACCTTGTTTTTATTTCTTTAAATTTCTTTATAATCCAGAGTTTTCTCGTCTTTCTACCTTAGAGAAGAATATGGAAGTACTTTCCAGCACCTTCATGACTTCTATGCATAATATGGAAAAACAAATTTCCACTATTGCAAGTGCTTTGTCTGAGCGAGAAAAAGGTAAAATGCCTAGCCATCCTGAGTTAAATCCTATGACTCAGATTCAACAAAAGCCACCAAATCAAGTCAACCAAGTTGAAACCACTTCTTATTTTTTTAGAGCCAATTACTTCTGTGTATGCATTGAGAAGTGGAAAAGGTTATTTAACAGGTGAATCTCCTATTATTGACCAGAGCAAAATTAGTAACCATCGTGATGCGGAGAATGTTCAAGTATCTCCTAATGAGGGTTTGTCTGAAGAACCCTTAGAAGTTGAGGAGGAACCAATTGCTTTAGAGGTACCTAAGTCTAATGAATCATTATCTGAAACCTTGAGAAAAGAACAAACTTCAAATGAGAGATCTTATGTACCTAAGGCCCCTTTTCCTAGCCGATTAGCAAGTACCAAAAGGAATGAAAATGTTGACAAAATTTTAGAAGTTTTCAAAAATGTGAGTGTCAACATTCCACTTTTAGATGTTATTTCTCATGTCCCTTCTTATGCTAAGGTTCTTAAAGACTTGTGTACTCAAAAGAGAACCACGAATGTCCCAAAGAAAGCCTTTCTAACAGAAAATGTGAGTTCAATCCTTTCAGAACAAGTCCCAATTAAGTATAAAGATCCAGGAAGTCCAACAATTCCATGTGTTATTGGTGATAAGAAAATAGAACATGCTTTACTAGACTTGGGCGCTAGTGTTAATTTATTGCCGTATACTGTTTATAAACAATTGGGTCTTGGGGAACTCAAACCAACCTCGGTTACTCTCCAGTTGGCTGATAGATCTATCAAAATACCCAATGGAATAATTGAAGATGTGTTAATTTAAGTAGGAGAATTTGTTTTTCCTGTTGATTTCATTGTCTTAGACACACATCCAGTCACAAATCTTAAGGACCAAATTCCTGTGATATTAGGGAGACCATTTTTAGCTACAAGCAATGCTCTTATTAATTGTCGAAATGGTCTTTTGAAGTTATCATTTGGGAATACATCCATTGAGTTCAATGTCTTTAGGTTGGGGAAACAACCAAACTTTTCTGAGAATATTAGTATGTTGCAAAGCAATTCTGATGATATTGATTTCTCCATTGAAAAAGGTTTTGAGGATGATTTTTACACTTGTTTGGAAGAACTAGAGTATATAGGGAGTGATTTTTTTTCTGATATGATGAGCTTGCAACAATTTAATGAACCACTTGGTAAGCTGTCTAGAAATCTTCCTGTCCCATCTGTGGTTGAGGCCCCCCAACTAGAATTGAAACCTTTGCCTTTGACTCTTCGGTATGCTTTTCTAGGCTCCAATAAAACTCTTCATGTAATCATTGCCTCTGATCTTACCAAAGACCAAGAGGATGAGCTTCTTAGTTTGCTTAAAGACAATCAAGAAGCCATAGGTTGGCAAATGACCGACATTAAAGGAATTAGTCCCTCCATAGTTCAACATCATATAAATTTGATTGATGGATCCAAACCCTCTAGGGAGCCCCAAAGAAGGGCTAATCCTGTGATGAAAGAAGCCATTCACAAAGAAGTGTTGAAATGCATGGATAATGGGATTATCTATCCCATATCAGATAGCCAGTGGGTAAGCCCAGTCCAAGTTGTTCCTAAGAAGTCTGGAGTCACAGTAGTTACATCTACTACCAATGAGCTCATCCCAACTCGTATTCAAACTGGTTGGCATGTTTGTATTGATTACCGGAAGCTTAATGCAGCCACTCATAAGGATCATTTTCCTTTGCCTTTCATTGATCAAATGTTAGAACGTTTAGCCGGCCATGCTTATTATTGTTTCCTTGATGGTTATTCTGGCTATAATCAAATCCCTATAGCACCCGAAGACCAAGACAAAACCACATTCACATGCCCATATGGAACATATGCCTATCGACGCATGCCCTTTGGGTTATGCAATGCTCCTGCCACATTCCAACGGTGCATGATGAGCATATTCTCAGATATGGTAGAGGATTATTTGGAAGTATTTATGGATGATTTCTCTGTTCATGGGTCTACCTTTTATGATTGCCTTCACCATCTCCGCTTAGTTCTTGAACGTAGTAGAGCCAAAAATTTAGTTCTTAATTGGGAGAAATGTCACTTCATGGTGAAGAATGGAATAGTCTTAGGTCATATTGTTTCTAAGGAAGGAATTATGGTTGATAAGGCTAAGGTTGATTTTATCTCTAATTTACCATCACCTAAGAGTGTCAAGGATGTTAGATCATTTCTAGGTCATGCTGGTTTTTACCGCCGCTTTATAAAGGACTTTAGCAAGATAGCCAGACCATTAACTTCATTACTTGCTAAAGATGTCCCCTTTCATTTTACCTCTGAGTGCTTATTATGTTTTGAACTATTGAAAGAGAAGCTCTCCACCGCTCCTATAATACAAGCACCAAATTGTTTAGAACCCTTTGAGTTAATGTGTGATGCTTTTGATTATGCTTTAGGGGCAGTTCTAGGTCAAAGGCTAAATAAGATGCCCACCGTGATTTCTTATGCAAGTCGAACCCTCAATGATGCACAACTTAACTATACGACAACTGAAAAAGAATTTTTGGCTGTTGTGTTTACATTAGAGAAGTTCCGCTCATATTTGATAGGTAGTCATGTAATTGTTTACACTGATCATTCAGCTATCAAATATTTGCTACAGAAGAAGGATGCAAAATCCCGACTTATTCGTTGGGTCTTGCTACTACAAGAGTTTGACTTAGAAATTAGGGACAAAAAGGGAACTGAAAATTTAGTTGCAGATCATTTATCCCGCCTTTCTAATTCTAGAAAGGAAGAAAGTCCAATTCTAGAAACATTTCCAGATGAGCAATTGTTATCCGTAAACATGGTACCTTGGTATGCAGATATTGTCAATTATCTTGTGACCAATGAAACCCCATCCCATTGGTCCACCCAAGATAAATATCGGTTCCATTCACAAGTGAAATATTTTTTCTGGGATGATCCATACTTGTTTAAAATAGGTTCAGATCAAATCATTAGGCGTTGCGTACCTGAGCATGAACAACTGTCTGTTCTTTCATTCTGCCATGATCATGCCTGTGGGGGTCATTTTGGGCCTAGGAAAACTGCAGAAAAAGTGCTTCAATGTGGGTTCTATTGGCCTACAATATTTAAGGATTCATTTTCTTTTTGCAGAGCTTCGCAAAGCTTGTCAATCTCTTGATCGAGTGACCAAAAGGAACATGATGCCCCTGAATCCAATTTTAATTGTTGAAATTTTTGATGTCTGGGGTATCGATTTTATGGGACCATTCCCTAATTCTTACGGGAATCTATATATTCTATTGGCTGTCGATTACGTGAGCAAATGGATAGAAGCCATAGCTTGTAAATCAAATGAAGTGGTAGTCAAGTTTTTAAGGGAAAATATTTTCTCTCGTTTTGGCACTCCTCGTGCTTTGATTAGTGACAGGGGCAAACATTTCTGTAATCGGCCTTTTGAGGCCTTGATGAAAATGTATGGAATCACCCATAAGCTTGCTACTGCATACCATCCGCAAACGAGTGGTCAGGTAGAGGTTTCCAATAGACAGATTAAGCAGATTTTAGAAAAGACAGATAACCCCACTCGTAAGGATTGGTCAAATCGTTTGATTGATGCTTTATGGGCCCACAGAACTGCATATAAGACGGATTTGGGTCAATCCCCATACCGTTTAGTGTATGGTAAAGCTTGTCACCTCCCAGTTGAATTAGAGCATCGAGCTTTCTGGGCAATCAAGAAGTTGAATTTTGATCTTGACGATGCGGGTATCCATCTTCGTATCCAACTATCTGAGTTGGAGGAACTTAGAAATGAAGCCTATGAAAACTCAAAGATTTATAAGGCTAAAACTAAAACCTTTCATGATAAGCATATTGTTAGGAAATCATTTTCTATTGGCGATAAAGTTTTGTTATACAATACTCGGCTACATTTGTTCCCAGGAAAATTGCGAACTAGATGGGAAGGTCCATTTATTATTCACCGTGTTTTTAACCATGGTGCTGTGGAAATAGTTGATCCTCATTCTAACCAAATTTTCAAAGTGAATAGTCAACGTTTAAAGCCTTTCCTTGAAATACCAAGTGTTGATAGTGTAGAGATCATTGATCTCTATGAGCCTTTTTACACTGGTGATTGAGAAAATTCAAGGTATGCCCTCTTTTTCCTTGCCCTTATTCTTCTTTTCATCATGCATTGAGGACATTGCATTACTCAAGTGTGTGTGTGTGGGGGGGGGGGGGTATAGCTTCTTTGTAGAGTTTAACTTTGACTTTTGGTTAGTATACATATTCTTTCAATTGCTATGATGTGTGAAATGAGAGTGATTTTGGTACCCATCATGAACACATAAAAACCCTATTGAGAGGAAGGTAACTTGTATATATGTTGAGATTAGAGTTTCCTTAGAAAAATAAAAGGCCCTTAACTTAAGGTGTTGGACCATCTATGAGTTTTGTGGGTCCTTGTTTCTTTGGCTAGAAGTTGTGATCAATTTTGTGTATGGCATGACAAAAAAAAAAAAAAAAAAAAGGGAAGAAAGTAAAAGTTGAATTCCTTGGAACTAGACAGGGCACTCCGACTCAGGAATCGAGGTGACTTGATCGAAACTCTTAGGAAGGAGATTATTGAAAAGAACTCTGGCATCACTGTCTATATGGGCATATGCAAAACAAAGCTACAAAGTAACTTGGGTTTCTGGTGTCTGCTCCACCATGTTATTCAAGCCAACCGTAGTGGAGTAATGTAGAGTTCACTACTCAAAAGAAAAAAAAGAGAAATAAATACAAGTGTCATCAATGCCTTGGTAAAATTGTTTGGTCAAAAATACTTCAAAACCTTAGTCCTTGGTCCCCTTACTTTATGAGTGGTTTTGCTTAAAGGAGAGGTGTACTTGAAAGATATAAGGTGAGTCCTTGATTGAGATATATGCTAAGTCTCAAGAATCAATATGGGGTAATAAAGTTCAAGTGTGGGGGATCTTAAATCAATGGTGAGAAAAATTGTCATAGCTATTGATCCTGTATGAGTACTTACCAATTGTTAGAGTTGGAATTTGCAATGTTTTATTTTGAGCTAAAATTGGAATTTTGGATGTACATTCACTGCAAACATCCACGAGACAAAACTCGTCCTCTAGGGGTAACCTAGTGGTTTAAAGGCCTGTTGCACATGCTAAGTGTAACCGTGATTTCTACGAAAGTGAGTTAGGATTTATTTTGTTGCACTAGTTTCTTACCTGCATTTGTATTTTTCTTTAATTTTTGCTTGAGGACAAGAGTCTAAGTGTGGGGGAATCTGATGAGCACATTTATGTGTGAAATCTTAGGGCATAAAGCATGCATTTTATGCACTTAGAGTGGAGTTACCTTGGGTTTTATGTTGTTTTTGCAGATTTTAGGACTTCTCAAGATTTAAGCAAATATTTGGAGTTTTGGGCTTGAATCATGCTATTTTACACGTTAAGAAGTTCATTCAAATTCTCAAATGCGAAAATGGGCCTGATCTGGAGCATGATGGGCTAGAGATGTGTGATTATGGGCCAACTCCGAAATATTGAAGAGATAAAGAAGGCAAATTTGATCTACAGCTGAGATTTTAAATCAAATCTACAGAGATATTATTGAGAGAGTCCAAATGGAAAAGAGTCCTTGCATACCTCAATATCTTATTTCCTATCTTGGATTTAATTAAAGAAAGAAAAAGAGGAAAAAGAATTATATTCAGAAAGAAAAAGAGGAAAAATCCCGTTTTTGAATGCCTCTGTCCAGTTTCGATCAAACCCTTCATCGAACGATCATCCGATGTCCGATCGTGCTGATTTTTGGAGGAGGGCTTCACAACTACTTAAACCTCAAACCAATGGTGGAATTATGCATCTAATCTCTCTAAGTTGGCGCAATTACTACGTCAAAACCTTAATTGGCTGAGTCAGATAGAAACCCTGAGTTTTATTCAAATTCAACCATGCTTCATATCTCATGTAAACTCTATAAAAGGAGATCATATTCCATCAAAGGAGGACATGTTCTAGAGCTTAGTAGAAGCATTCTTTCTTTTCTCTTCAATTTATTTAGGTTTTCTCTAGTTTTCTTTGTTTGCAGTTGTGAGATTTTAAATTTCTAGATTCAATGTTTAGATTTGATTTTTATGTAATGCAATTCAAGTTCAAGTTTCAAGTTTCAAGTTTTTAGATTCGTTTTTCTCTGGGTCTAGCAATTGCAGATTTAGATCATTCTAGATCTAGATCTGGTTGTTAGGGTTGGTTGAGATTCGAATCATTTGTTCAATTCGCAAGTAAGTAATTTTTTTTACTAATCTTCTCTCCTCCCTCCATTCCCGCTTCTATCTACCCCTCCATATTCTTAATTTCGGATTTACTTTCAGCATTATTTATTGTTCTCCCTTCCCCTGGATCCTTGATCAGAGATGCCTACAGTCGTGCCTCTCTTTGGTTAAGGCTTCATTTTCCTTTAATTGCTTTGTTTATTGCTTTGTTATTTACTTTTAGCCTATTCATTCATCATCTCGGACCACATAACCGGAGCAAGCCTACAGTCGTGCCTCTGCTTCTGGTGACGGTTGGTGTTGCATCTGCATTTTAGCTATTTCCTTTTCTTTTTATTGCTTTGTTTATTGCTTTGTTATTGTTCGCCTTTTTTCCTGTCTTTTATTTATGCATTGATTGTGTTTAATTTATTTTTCGTTTCAATTCAATTGCATTAGACATATAGATTAGGATCGTTTAGTTTAGTTAATTAGTTAACAAAAATTGAAAAATTCCACTCTCGCATTACAATTAAGAAGTTGAATTAGAAGTGGCATATCTCCTTGAGATCGACCCGTTAGCTACACGATACCGTGCGCTTGCAGTTACTTTTAAATTTCACAACCAGTTATGAACAAAACAATAGAAATAAAATTTGTTTTGGTTTTTTTTCAATCATACTTTGAGTTAGACCTATAAATGGATCGGATTGGGTTTAGATACACCAGTATCCAAATCCGATTAACAAAACCGCTATCTGAATCCGGCAAAAATTTAGAGAAGGCATCCGAATTCAAATCTGAAACTTTATCGGATATTCGATAAACTATTCGATTAGTGATTAGTGATTTCCATTTTTTATTTATTTTTTATTTCCGATTTTCAAATTTTCGATTACCGATTACCGGTTTCTGAATTTGATTATTAGCCCCTTTGTTTTTAGAAAAAAAGTGTTTGATAATTTACTTTAACTGCGGTTACTGATTATTGGTATGAATCCGATTATCATCCATTGTCAGAGAAAAAAATGTTGAATACTTTACTTTTATCTGGATATTATCTGATCTGATAAGCAATTATCTGAATCTAAATCTAATTGCTTAGCGGACGGATATGGATATTTTTCTATAAGAAAAAATCCGGATATGGATACCCTTAAACGAATATGAATGCAAATTCGCTGGCGAATTTCGAGTTTTCGACTATCCATTTGCAGGTCCACTTTGAGTTAATACAGATAGCCTTAAGGTACAATTGTCAATTTTCTAATCTACATTATTATTATAATTTCTTAAAAGGGATAATATAAAACTTACCCATACCTTTAATAAATTAAGGTAGGGAATAAATGGTTAACCATCCAAGTTATTTGTTCATATAGAATTCACTTTTTAGGTATATTAGGTTCTTACAGCCAAAGACATAAACCATATTAGATTCTAGGGGAGGCTAAATCATTCTTTGATAAGATCATATGTTAAAGTATAGGGTTTTTTCATATCAAATTCTAGGGGAGGCTAAATCATTCTTTGAGAAGATCATATGCTAAAGTACGGGGTTTTTTTTCTTCTCACTTTTTTCTAAGTCAATATGTATTTTTTTTTCTTAGAAATCTTCTAATAATTTAATCCAATGCATTTTTCATTTATAATTCAAATCCAATAACAAAACTATTAAAAAAAAAAGGAAAAAAATAAATGTAACTACTAACTAGTGATATAAAAGAGTAAATTAGATTTTTTGCTACTAGAAGGATTCTCTTTGAGGTTTTTTGGTAGATATAATGCTTGACAACCCATGCGCTTCTACTTGAAAGGCAAGCTTGGTAGTGCAAATGATATAGTAATAAGCCGACTCAAAAGTACCATTTTTCTATTATATCCAATAAAATTAGCTAATTCCGTCTACCAAAAATAATTTTCAAATGTTTTCTACGGATCCACTCTCATACCCTGAGTAAAAAAATTAGGGGAGATGAGTTGATTTGAAATTCTCTCGAAAGTGAACATTTTTTCTCATTATTACTATTAGTGATTACCATTATTATTAAAAAGGCCTGACCAGTATAGGTTTGATCCAAAATGGTTTCAATGACAATCATGATCTGTATGGGGATTACCCCTTTTAGGCCCTATCCGCATATTATTTTTTAAAATACAAAAGACTTTTTTTTTTTGGTAAACAAAATACAAAAGACTTATGGCCTTTAAAATTTAAAATGTGATGCGTCCAAAATCTGCTCAGCCCTGGGATCTCCACGTAGTGTCCTGCAAAACAAAAGCGTCAGATGTGGCCCGACCGCTGGGGTCGGGAGTCCACCTCCGAAGGCTAAGTCAGTTGATGAACTTAATCACAAACGGCTCTGCTAGAAGCACAGAGCTAATGAATGAAGAAACGGGAAAGGTGATCTAGATAGCAGGACGCTGATAGTTTAGGTCTATCAGTATGGATCTGAACCTGAGTCTCAGATAGTATTCTCCTTGATCGATTCATCCGTCCCTCACCTTGTATAGTAGTGAGGTTTATATAGAGTGTACCTTCGAATCTCCTTCGTTGGATGCACTCGAGCCTTCTTTGGGTAGTCGTTGGATCTCATTAGTAAGATCCGTTGAACGATAAACTTCTACTAGTTTGGGCTAGTAGAGGACTCCTGAGATAACCGTTAGGTTATGCGATAGTTATCCCTTTGATGATGATTATCCGCAGCCGTCAGTTTGAGTTTGCTGTCATCAGGGTGATTACCCTAATCCATAAGTAAGATTAGGGCACGCTTGCAGCCGAATAATCTATCTTCTTTGGCAAGCCATCTTCTGGATCCGGTTCGTTCGGGAGCGATTCGGTTTTCTCCCTCTCGACCGGGGTCGAGGGTCGGACCAGGTATGAACCCGTTCTGATCATAAACTCTCCATATCATGAGCCCCCCAAACCAAGCGTTCGGTCGATCCCGAGGGCTTGGTTTTTAACTGGGTTCGTTGTCAGGTGATGATCTCTGCATGCTTCATTAAATGTCATATCACATTTAATGCGGTGGTCACTTTTCCTCGAGCGTTGTGAGTGTAAGGCCACATGTCTCCGTTGCAGTTGATCTGTCGTGGCTCACGTCATCCAAGCGACGGTTTTCGAACGCCTATTTCGGATTCGTGAGTTCAAACTTTCAAAACGTCTTCCAATCTTGATCGTTGATTTTGAATCAATCTCGATCGTTCAGATTCCCGAACACTCGTGCGGGAGTTTTAAAAGCGGTTCGTTGTCTTCGTAGGTTTCATTCTTCCTGTCTGGAATTTGAACCTTTGTCGTCTGCTTCGCGCCTTCCTGCTCTCAAGCTTCCGTCTCACTGAATCAGTAAGTTTACTGATCTTTTCTTTTTGTAGTTTACTGAAACAAGTAATGGCGGACGATAGGGCTTCTTTAGTACCCCATGTTGGTGATAGCAGTGATGCTTTTGCTTCTCCTGCTCCCGAACAATCGGATAGTGATAACAAAACCCTAACCGTCCTCTGGCAGGAGTTCGCTGAAGTTTCTCAAAAAGGTTTTGAAAGAAAAACCGAAACTTCTCCTGTCCTTGTCGAGTCTGGATCTTCCAAGATCGTTGATTCCTCTAGGCAACCTCAAACCTCCAGGTCCAATAGTGGGCCTGGCTCCGTTCCCCCCATTTATAATGGGGAAACTCTTCTTTCCGCTGTTCAAGATTTTGACCTTCCTTCCTCATATCAGGTTAGGGCTCCCCACCCTAATGAGAGGGTTGATTCATCCCTTTCGGGTGAATTTTCTCTATACATAGATACACTGGAAAGCGGGGTTCGCTTTCCCTTTTTTAATCCTTTATTTTCCGCAGTTTTGAATCACTGGAACATTTGTCCCGGAATGCTCCTCCCCAATAGCTGGCGTCTCATCGTCGGTTTCTTGGGTTTGTATTTTGAGCTTGGCATCACGCCATCTCTTTCTCTTTTTGTACATTTTCATGTTCTTTCTATCTCCCATCCTCTCGGATGGGTCTTTCTTTCCAAACGCAATAGGGCTGAACTTGATTGGAGGGGCAGCATCCTCGCCAAAGGAACTTGCCCTTCTAACCACAAAAGATGGCGCGAACGATATTTTTTCTGTCGAGCGCCTCCATCAGATCTTAACTTCCCGACCACCTGGAGGAGGTTTACTTCTTCGTCCGAAAGTAACCGGGGCCTTCCCTTATCCAAAGAAGACGAGGCGGCCATCTTGAAGATCAAATCCATTCCGTGGTATCAAGAGATACATGGATATGAAATGGAGTATAACTCCATCCTTCAGTATTGGGGCTTGGCTCATTGTGAGCTTCTAACCATCATCCTTTGATTTGACTGAAGTGATATGTCTTGAATTCTGATTCTTGTCCTTCTTCTTTGCAGTGCCTCCCAAAACGAACCCTGAAAGCCTGCGGGTGAAGGCCGCTAGAGCCGTTGTGACAGCCGAACAACGATCGCCCAGGGTCTTGACTGCAGATCAAGAGGCTTCTCTTCCCTCTCCCGACCCCTCTTACAGGGGTATCAGGAATATCAGGCATGTAGCTGATGTTTCGGGTAAAGGGAAGAAACCAATGGTGGAGAGGGCCACCGTTTCCTCCTCCGTCCGAACCAAGAGGAGGCATGACATAATTGATGCTCCCTCCAACAAAAAATCCAAAGCTTCGACGGATGGTGAGGAAGTCTTCCTCCCCCAGTGGACCCCGAAGATGACCGACAGGGGTCACTCGGGATCCCGAGAAAGCTGCAGAGTGGAGCTCTCTCGCCTTGCTCCTTCCGATCGCCAGGAGTTTGAAGCTCTGGATGACACCTCCCTTGTGAGTCAATCTACAAGGTAACGGTCTTCTTGCTTATTTATGTTTTCATAATTTCTTATGACTTCTTCTGATATCTTCCATCTTCCCAGGAATGCTGTGTTGAGCTTTTACCAACACATGGAAGCATTGAGCCGTGTTGGTCGCACCAGCTCCTTGCTGCAAACTTGTGAAGAGAAATTGGCCAAGGCCAATTCCGAAATAGACCAGCTGACTCGCAGCTACTCGTAGAGCTGCAGAAAAAGCATGAGGAAGAAGTGACCTCCCTCAAGGAAGCCCTTGAAGCTTCAAGAATTCGTGTCTCTGCTGCCGAGCGCGAGGCCAGGAAGCAAAAGGTAGCTACCACGTTGTTTGGTGACCGCCTTGAAATTAAGAGTAGGGATCTCGAAGAACATCTGAAGTTGGCAATCCCTAGCAAGCCTGAGCATATCAAGCCAAACCTTCGGAAGGAGTGCATCCGGAAATACCTGGACAGCGTACCTTTCTCCGAATTGCTAGGTTTCTACAACATTCAAAGCTTACCGCATGGGGCAGAACGACGTTTGGGGAGCAGATCCTTGGAACGATCCCTGACTTCGACACTGCTCCTTTTCGTGAGGTATGCCACCCGGAGGTCTTCGGGAAAGTTGGTATGAATCTCCCAGATTGGGCCGAGGGAGTAGATGATCCTTTTCCAGCTGACCCTCAATATGAGGCATATCTAGATGACGAGCCGGCACTTCCAGAGGAGAAATCACAAGCCGAGTCTCAAGTTGTTGCTGTAGAGGATTCAGCCGATGACGTTCTTGAGGAAGGCTCTTCTCAGGATCCTGAGAAAAGTCATCCCGACCAGGGTCCCTCGAGCAACAATGAAGAAAAGGCTTAGGGTGTTGTTCCTTTGTAAAGATGTACCCTCATTTTAATGAATAGACATTTCTTTATTCACGTTGGCCTCAGAATTTCCTCATCTCTTGCCGAAGTATTGCCTTGAATATCAAAGTATTAATGATAAAACTTATCACTTAACTCTTCATTCCTCGCCGAATAATGATCTTGTAGAAATATTGTGAAGATGCGTTTCGGGAAGATGCGTTAATCTTCCCCACCACTTCATTTATTGCAAAGTCCGCACGTTTCCCTTCTCGCGAAGTTCAAACGTTTTCCCGCTTTTTGTGTACCATTCACTGTTTCCAATGAATCGGAAATACCTCCATTATTTTAATGGCAAAGCGACGATTGGAGGTTTCTCTCGCACTGTGTGCTCGCTTCCACATGTTCCCATGTGGCATCCCTTCGACCGTTGATCTTGCTTTTTGCGGATTTCGAAGCGTCGCTTCGATCCGGGTCGTCGGTTGTCCTTAGCCTTCAACCGTCGTCTTATACCCGAGGCTATTTAAAGCCTTCGTGGGTACTCTCCATCTAACCCGACTTCGCAAGATAGATTTGCTAAAGTGCCAAAGCAACCTTTCGTCCTTCGGCCCGCCTCCGTATTCCTCGTACTTCGACGACGCTCTATCCATTTCTCGAACAAGTGAGTTTTAGATTTCTCATCTCCTTCCCTTTTCCCCCCCAATAGTAAACCGCACAGTAGTTATACTTGGGGTTTAGTTTGTTGGTCTGTCGATGCTTTAGAAAACTAGGGTTTCCCCATTGTTGCGGTCGTTTATTTCTGTACTGATACGGCTGCTCGTTTTTTTTTTTTTTTTTGTATAGTGGCTCCCAAGATCAACCCAGCACTTTATCGTAGCAAAATCTCGCAAGAATAGCGTTCCGTCGGTGGTGATTGGGGCCAGTGCGGTGGTTTCAGCTAGTGAATCCTCCAAGCGTAAGGCGATCGCCGGCGGTGAATCTTCAAGTCGATTCCCGCAGCTTCTATTGATGCCGTCCCCGCGCCTCCTTTGCCCGAAGTGACCGCTCGTCTTTCCCAGGAAGATCTTGATCACTCCGCTGCCGATGGTCCCGGCGGCAATCCCGCCGGTGAGCTCACAGGAGCCTGTCGGTGCACCCCCGAAGGAGACTCTTCGGGCATCCGAGGCAACTATGTTGGCGTCTCGATGAAGGTGTGGCCTCAGCAGTGCTGCTCCTATTTCTAACTCCAGTGCTTGTTTGGCATCCTCCTCCTCTCCTTCCGAGTTGGAGGATTTTGCTACCAGGAAGCGTCGTCGGATGACAAGTGATGAAGCTCATCCTTCTCTTGGTGTAGTTCGTCCTTCTCTTGATGTAGCTCATCCTTCTCATCCTTCGCTCGAATTAGTGTCAAACGAGTTTGACAAAGCGTTGGAATGGTGTACCGCTGCTCGAATGACTTCCGAGAGCGCAGCTTCTTTCCAAACTTCCAGATGAAGTCTTTACGAAGTCACCGGTGATGTAAGTCTTTCTTCATTTTCCTCTAATTTTGAAAAATTACTTTTCTCGCTCCTCGCTAACTCGAAAGTTGTTTGCAGGAGTCTTGTCGGGTAACTTCCACAACCAAGTGGAAGCAGTTACTAGACTCGATAGGTTGAGCAATGAAGTTTCTAGGCTTCAGGGAATCTCTCGAAGCTAAAGATGTTGAGATTGCTCGCCTTCGGAATCTAGCTTGGGAGGTGGCAGGAGAAAAGAATTCGATGATTGGTCGTCTTCGGTCAGATTTGGATGATGCCAGGGAGAAGATCCGGCGACTGGAACGGACAGTTGGAAAGTCAGGAGCTAAAGGATCCGAAACATTACCCGAAAGGCAAGCCGTCGTTCCTTTGCCCGAATCCCTTCCAACCGATGTTCGCAGAGCCTCGCGTCTTCAAGTATTTACACAAGAAGCCTTTTGTTGATATGCTGAATGCTTATAATTTGCAGAGCGCATCGGGATGGTGAGAACGAAGTATGGGAATCAATATTAAGGAAAGATCCTCATTTTGATACGACTCCCTACAAGTGCCGTTTGCCATCCCGAAGTATTTACCAACCCGGGTATTTCTCCTCCCGACTGGACCAAGGATAAGATTGATCCTCCACCTTCCGATCCGGGATATTATGCAATATCCGGAAGATTCTCCTGTTTATTCTCCGCCGGAAGAAGTCAATTATGACGAGCTTGTGCCGAATGCGAGTTTGGTCGAGGACCATTCTTCTCCCGGACAAGCCGGGCAAAGAGTATGAAATTGCAGAGGATTTTCTGAATATTGGAATATTTTTGTAATCCTCATTTCTTCTTTTCCTCACCAATGGTTGACTCATATGTTTGTTCTAGCAAAGTCGCGTCGATCTTGTATAACTTGTTAACAACACCGTAATGACTTTCTTCTTTGATCAGAGATTGTATCCAGCTCTTGTAATTGTTTTGATACCGGCTTCTTTGGATCTTCCGAAGAAATAAGAAATTACTTTATCTTGAACTTTGCTAGCCACTTGAATCGTCGTTGCATTAGGTCTTAGTTGTCTGAAACAATGCCTACACTTAAGGATTTCCGGAGAAATACAATAAGTCCGAGAAGGAACTCACTCGGGTTTTAAACCGATGCCTTATACAGGCCGGAGCCTAAACCGATGCCTTATACTTAAGGATTTCCGGAGAAATACAATAAGTCCGAGAAGGAACTCACTCGGTTTTAAACCGATGCCTTATACTTAAGGATAATTCAAAAATTCAATAAGTCTCGAAGGAACTCACTCGGGTATTAAACCGACGCCTTGCAAAAGGAACTCACTCGGATTTTCATCCGATGCCCCGACTTAAGAAAGTTCGAAAGATTTTCCATAAGTGTTGAAGTGTTGAAGGACCCACACGAATTTTCATCCGATGCCTTATAGTTGGATCTTGTTCTTGAATGTGTTCTTGAATGTGGTGTATGATGCCCCCCAATCAAAAGATAGTTTGTTGAAAACCAAAAATTGCATTGATTGAGTTGAAAATGATTACATCGCGAACAAAATTGAAATCATCTTCAAGGATAAAACTTTTTGAGATGCCTAGCATTCCACGTAACGATCCAATTCTTTCCGGGAATCAATGTTCTTCAGCTTGTAAGCTCCTCGAACCGACCGGTTTCACAACCATATAAGGTCCTTCCCAGGAAGGGTCCAACTTTCTTTGGTGACGCGGGTCGGAAGCTAGGGTGTTTCTCAACACCAAATCTCCGGCTAAGTACCGACGATTCTTCACTCGAGTATTATAATGAGACGCTATCCTTCTTTGATAATGTTGAGTTCGTGCTATTGCCTTTGCCCGAACTTCATCCAACAAATCAAGACTATCAAGCAGTCCTTGTTCATTTGCTTTTTCCTCGAACTCACGATCCCTTAACGTCCCCGCCATTATCTCCACCGGTGCCAATGCTTCGGATCCATATGCCAACCTGAATGGAGTTTCTCCCGTAGGTGTTCGAACCGTAGTTCTATAAGCCCACAAGACATTATATAGTTCTTCGACCCAAGAAGCTTTGTCACCTTCGAGTCTTCTCTTTATTCCTTCCAAAGAGCGTTCGGTTAGTAACCTCTACCCGGCCATTACTTTGGGGGTATGCCACCGAGGACATACGATGCTCGATCATATATGTTCCATAGAATTGCTCAAATTGTGGACAATCGAACCGAGTACCATGGTCAGTGACAATTATCTTTGGAATCCCAAAGCGATATATGATTGATTCAAGCACAAATTTCTCCACTTTTTCTCAGCAATTGTCGCCAAAGCACCGGCTTCTACCCATTTTGTGAAGTAATCAATTGCTACTATCGATATTCCCATCCGCCCGATGCCTTGGTGAATTTGCCCATGATATCAATTCCCCACATTGCAAAGGGAATGGGATTTAGAATTGAAGTCATAGTCTCCGCCGGGCGCCTCGATATCGTAGCATGAATTTGACAGCTTACTACATCGACGAACGTAGTCCATAGCAGCTTCTTGGATCTTAGGCCAATATAACCCCAGCCTTAGAATTTTGTGGGCCGGGGCTCGCCACCCATGTGAGCGCCACAAATTCCTTCATGAACCTCAGCCAAAGCTGAGTTTGCTCCTTCGGGGCCTATACATCTCATAAGGGGTCCAAGCATAAGATCTTTTATATAGTCTCCCATTCTCAATGACAAATCTAGCTGATCGAATCTTGATCAACCTTGCTTCTACCGGATCCTCGTGTAACTTGTCATCTCTTAGATATTCAATTATTGGATCCATCCAAAGAACGTTCGCTTCAATATAAGAAATTTCTTTCTCATGATAACTTGGAAAAGTTACCTCTTCAATGTAGACCGAAGGGTCTAGATTCTTTTCCTTGGCATTGGCTAGTCGGGATAGCTCATCTCGCCACCGAATTTTCATTCCTCGAAATCCGAGATATCTTCAAATTCCGAAATTGGTTCTCAAATGCCCGCACTATCTCCCGATATTTTTGCAAGCGTGGTTCTTTAATGCCATACTCCCCCCGGACTTGGTTGACTATAAGTCGAGAGTCACTATAAATAGTAACATCTGCAATAGCTAATGCCTTTGACAACCGAAGTCCCGCTATTAGGGCCTCGTACTCCGCTTCGTTATTACTCGCATCAAATGCGAATCTCAAAGCATATCGAATAATGAATCCCGCCGGACTTTTTAATAGAATTCCAGCTCCGCTCCATCTTTATTACTCGAACCATCGACATATACCTCCCAAGTGGTTGGTATAATGGGATCTTCAATGGTGGGTTCCACCGGTGCAAGAGTTTCTACTACAAAGTCGGCTAATGCCTCGAGCCTTGATTGCAGTCCTGGGCTTAAAGCTCACTTGGAACTCACTTAGCTCAACCGACCAGGATACCATCCTTCCGCATAAATCAGGTTTGTTAAGAACTTTACTAAGAGGAAAAGTTGTAAATACCTCAATTGGATGAGCCTGAAAATATGGCCTTAGCTTCCTCGGCGGCCATCATGAGAGCCGAGCCTCGCTTCTCAATCTGCGAATATCTCGTCTCCGCATCCAAAGAACACATGGCTTACATAGTAAATCGGCCACCGTTTTTTATCTTTCTCCCGAACAAGTACCGCACCGACCATGGAAAGGGATGTCGCTAGATATAGCTGTAATATTTCCCCTTCTCCGGCCTCGGACAGATCGGTGGTTGTCCAAGTGCTTCTTTTAATTCCTCAAAAGCTTTCTCGGCACTCTTCACCCACTTTGCTTCCTTACCGCCCTTCAGTCTTTAAGTGCCTTGAAGAAAGGCAAACATTTTTCTCCGCACTTGGAGATAAATCGATTTAAGGCAAAAACTCTCCCCGTCAAACATTGTACATCCCGAACGGTTTTGGGAGCCTCCATATCAATCGAGCTTGTATTTTGGCAGGATTTGCCTCAATTCCCTCTCGTGATACCATGAAACCCAAGAATTTGCCCGAGGAGACTCCAAAGGCACATTTTTCGGGGTTCAACTTCATTTGATGTTTCCTCAGCATCGAGAAAACCTCGCTAAATCTGCAATGTGATTTGCTTTTGTAAAGCTTTTCACCAAAGCATGTCGTCAACATATGCTTCAACGTTCTTTCCTATCAGCTCTTTGAAAATCTTGTTGACGGCCCTCTGATATGTTGCTCCTGCATTCTTCAGGCCAAAAGGCATGACCTTGTAATAATAGCTTTCACGATCAGTCATAAAAGCCGTATATTTCTCATCCTCCTTATTCATAAGGATCTGATTATACCCCGAGTAGGCATCCATGAAACTTAAAGTTTCATATCCTGCAGTAGCATCTATCAAGAGGTCAATCCGAGGCAACGGGTAACAATCTTTTGGGCAAGCTTTGTTTAGATCCGTGTAGTCTGTACACATCCTCCACTTCCCATTCGCTTTTTTCACCATCACCACGTTGGCCAACCAAGTTGGGCACTCGATTGGTTCTATGAAACCAGAATTCTTAAGTTTTTCAACTTCATTCCGAACGGCTTCATACTTTTCAATAGAGAAATTTCTTCTTTCTCGTATCACCGGTTTCGCCTTAGGGTCTATCCGTAGTTTGTGCTCCGCAATGGCCCGATCGATCCTGGCATATCCTCAGCAGACCACGCGAATACATCTTTATTCCGTTGAAGAAATAACTTCAATTCATCTTTAAACTCTTCCAACTGCTTCAGACCCGACATAAGTAATCTTTTTCGCATCCTCGGTACACACCTGGATTTGCTCCAGCTTTCTCCACCGGTTCGGGCCTTTGCATCTCTCGTCTCTTCCCGATCATCTCGAACTTCTATGGGGAGGGCAGAACCTTCTTCGGACCCTCCTTGTCTTTTAAATAGGCAACATAACACTGCCGAGAGATCTTTTGGTCGAGGAGACTTGACCGATTCCCATATCAGTCGGGAATTTTATCTTCAGTGCTTTGTCGAAACAATAGCACCTATCTTGGATAAAGATGGTCGCCCAAGAATCATATTATAGGCTGGTAGTTCTCGAACCACCGTAGAAATTGATTCGGACAGCTTGTTTCTTTGGGAAAACTTCCAATGGAAAGATCCAACCGAACCGATCCTTCCGCCACCGCAGATGACCCCCGCAAAGCCATATAGGTGTGTTGATGAAGGTTTCATCAAATCTTGATCCACCTTCAATTTTTGATACACTTCGTAAGAAATTAGGTCAGCTGCAGACTCCGTATCAATCAATACTCTATGCACTTCCCGCCGTGCAATCTCTACCTTGATGACTATAGCATCATCATGAGGTAAACAAACATCTCTCTCGTCTTCTTCGCTAAAGGTGATAGAATCTTCACCATTCAGCTTCTTCCGCTTCTCGCGCTCTCCGGCTCCAACAAATTTGGATTTGGTTTTTAAACTCCGGAATGATTCGGGCTCGGACCCCCGAAGATGGTAAGGATCGGTGACCGAGTAGCAGCTTCAATCACCTCCTTGCCTTTTTTGGACTTCGGGGCCTCCCCTGATCGTTCCGAACTAACCGAACGATTCCTTTTAGGGGCAGCCGCACGTGGCCCGCGTGGCTCCTCCCCTTCTCCCGCTAACAAAACTGGACAGATGTCCCCGAGATATCAATCTCTCAATATCTCGCCTTCGGATGACGACAATCATTAGTGTAATGACCATAGTCCTTGTGGAATCGGCAATACTTTTCCCGATCCCGCCGCTCTCCGGGTTTCAAAAGAATTTTAGGCGGCCACTTCAAAATATTTTTTCTTTTGAGGATATTCAAAATATCGGCCCGAGGAGCATTCAATGGAGTGTACTCACTTCTCGCCGGGGATCTTTGGCGCCAAGGTTGGGATCTTCCAACCCGATCACGAACATTCTTCTTTGGCTTCGCTTCGTCAGAGCCTTTTGTTCCTTATTGGAGACTTTATTATCTCCTTGGCGCGCATCTAGAATCTCCATGACTTCAGCCTCGCTTCTCGCATCTCTCGTACCAACTCAAAGATAAGTCGTGGGTATATCATGTAGTAATAACTCCAGGAGTTTCCGATTTGTGAGTCCCGTGAATAGAGCGGTTCTGCCACTGCTCATCCAAGTTTTCTATCTCCATCGTCACTTTGTTGAATCTTTTCGTAAACTCTCTCGATCGATTCGTTCTTTCCCCGTTTGACAAGAAACAAGGTTTCTTCCGTTTTCTTGACTCGTATCCCACTCCGGAATCGCCCTATGAATTGGCGTGCCAATTCGTCAAAGTTTACGATCCTTCCCGAGGGAAGGTTAGAAAACCACTTTTGTGCCGCTCCAGCTAGAGATGAACCAAAACCCCGCATAAAATTTCATCGAATTACTCCGAAACTCGCCATGGTCTCGTTGGTAATAGCCAATATGAGCTGTTGGATCTCCGGAGCCATCGAATGTTGAGAAGGTAGGCAAACGGAAGTTATGGGGAAACCGATATCCCGCGATTGGCTCAGCAAAAGGAGTCTTCCGAATGACCGAGTAAATATCCTCGCTATTCTTCCCTTAGCCAATTGCCCTAACTTCTCATTGATATTGGCCAATTCTTGACCAACTGGGTCGGGTGATCTTCAAGAATACGATCACGACCTCGATTAACACGATCATCACGTGCCACTCGATCATCACGAACAGCCCGTCCTTCACGAACGTTTCTCTCGTCACGAACTCGCTCGATCATCACGAACGGTTCTTCCGATAAAGGGTGAGTGAGTTCTTACCCTGAATCCAACCTTGTATTTGAATCGGTTGTACTCTCTTGCGGTCTATCGAACCGATCGCCTCGCCTTAGTTGATCATCAATCCTCCGAAGTCCTCGGTCTCCTTCACGGAAATTCCGATCAACATTCCGGTCTTCAGCCATTCTTTGGTCACGTGGCAATGCACGCCTCCCCGAATCGTGTTGATCGTGTTCTTGTGGTAAAACCACTCGTCCGGTGAGCAAGCGGAGTGCTTGGCTCACCTCCAAGAGTTGAATCTTTACCCGATCCAATTGATCTTGGATTGTATCGAGGAGGATTACGTCCTCCCCGGCCTTTATCCACTTCGATAGGATTTTGGCTTTCCGGGAATATCTGGATTATTCACCCCCTGTATCCGAACACCGGAATTGCGTTGTGCGCGGCTGCTTGCGGCTGCTGATCTAGTCACCATGGCTTTTTCAAGTCTTTCCCACAGACGGCGCCAAATGATGCGTCCAAAATCTGCTCAGCCCTTGGATCTCCACGTAGATGTCCCGCAAAAACAAAAGCGCCGATGTGGCCCGACCGCTGGGGTCGGGAGTCCACCTCCGAAGGCTAAGTCGCTTGATGAACTTAATCACAAACGGCTCGCTAGAAGCACGGAGCTAATGAATGAAGAAACGGGAAAGGTGATCTAGATAGCAGGACGCCGATAGTTTAGGTCTATCAGCATGGATCCGAACCCGAGTCTCGGATAGTATTCTCCTTGATCGATTGATCCGTCCCTCACCTTGTATAGTAGTGAGGTTTATATAGAGTGTACCTTCGAATCTCCTTCGTTGGATGCACTCGAGCCTTCTTCGGGTAGTCGTTGGATCTCATTAGTAAGATCCGTTGAACGATAGACTTCTACTAGTTTGGGCTAGTAGAGGACTCCCGAGATAACCGTTAGGTTATGCGATAGTTATCCCTTTGATGACGATTATCCGCAGCCGTCGCTTGAGTCTCGTCATCATCAGGGTGATTACCCTAATCCATAAGTAAGATTAGGGCACGCCGCCGAACACCCATAATCTTTTGTCTACCCCCGCCCCCCTCCCCCCCCCCCCCCCCCGACTGTCTCTTTTTTCCCCCCCCCCGGGCCGCGGCGGGGGGGGCGAGCCCACCCCACAACCCCCCCCCCACACCAAAACCAACCCCAATTTATTTATATTTTTATTTAAAATTAAAAATAATAATAATTTTATTTTATAAATTATTTTATTTTATATAAAATTATTTTTTTTACTTAATTTTTTAAAAAAAAATATAGATTGTTGTTGTGTGTAAATAACCAAACGAAAAGCCCGAAACCCGCTATCGAATCTATACCTTCTCTTTCCCCCAAGTTTCTCTCTCCCTCTCTCTTTTTGTTATGTTTTCTTCTATGGTTTTTTTTCTAGCGGCAAAGAGTTAAAATTATTCATAAAAGAGAAGGTCACATGTAAACTCTTTTTGTAAACGTAGAAACATCAGAAATTCAGAATTTAAAAGGGATCTAATAAAATAAAAAGTTTATCTTCAAAGTCAAGACTTAAGTCGTAGGTAAGTATGTTTTCATTCACAACTGTTCGATAAATTGATATCCTTATTCAACAAAAGAATCCATTTTCAAATTCTTGTTAACAAGTAAATCAACGATAATTTAGTATTGAAATTTTTTTCGTAGTTAAAGAAAATAATATTTTAATTATAAACACAATTATCTGTACTTAATAAGTTCTTTTGAAATATAACATTAGAGGTAAAAGAAAAATGTCAATATTCATGATGAGAAGTTGGAGTGTAGATTTGTTAGATATTAATTCTCTATATAATAGTTTTTTGGGATAATTACTGTTGCCCCCTTGTACTCTGATTTTATTACTACTTTATCCCCTCTACTTTTTAAAATTGCTAATCCAACCTTTAACTTTGTTTAAAATTACTAATGCCTCCTTCCGTTAAGCTCAATTAGTTTACTGATGATGTGGCATCAATATATTTTTTGAAAAATCCAAAAATAACCCTACAATTATCCCTTTACTTATTTACTCTTTTGCAAGTTATAATACTATCCTTAATTAACTATGGAAAAAAAATAACTTTAAATTAATTTTTCTTTTCTAAAAAGAAACTACCGAATAAAGAAAAGACTTGATTTTTCTTCTCTAAAAAGAAATCGCCGAATAAAGGAAATATGTGATTAGATAAAACTTAAAATAGAAACTAAAATATTAGGAAATATTAAATGTAATTCAAAGTTGGAAATTGAAAATCTCCTAATATATGCTAACCATTGTACAAAGTGTGTCGTCCCACCAAAGCCAAAATTTATTGTAAAATATAAGATTTTAAGGATATAATTGACATTCATTATAGTTTCTAAAAATGAGGGTAATGTCACATTTTTTAACTTCTCAATTTTAATGAAGGGCAAAATAGACATTACATATTTGATGTTAACAACCATTTAACACCGTTAGAAGTGAGGGGGGCAACAGTAATTTCATAAAGAAAGAGGTTTGATTAGTAATAAAACCAAAGTACAAGGGGGCAATAGTAATTATCCCTAGTTTTTATTATTTATAATATATTATCTCGCCTTAGTCCTAAAAAATTAAAAAAAAAAAAAGTCAATGTTTTTTGGGAACTAAAAATGACTTAGTTCTCTCAGAAAAAAAAAAAAAAAAAAAAGACTTGGTTCAAAAAATAAAAATTACCTTAAAAATAATATAAAAAGTGAACTCATAGTCTAATATGATCAAAACGACTGAAGGTCAAAATCAAGATTTTTAGTTATACCAATGATAATATGAAGATTAGGGTCAAAATCTAGTACATGGGCAATGTCAAATTAACATTAAGACTAGATTAGGGTTAGGATTAGGGCCAAAATCAGATGGAGGCACACTATATTGGTAATGAGGTTATAATTTATTTTATTACTTTTCTACAAAACATGATCATGTTTTTAAAATTTGGCACGTGTCAAGTATCCACCCATGTGGATTAGAATTAATTCCTCTCCATGTTGGTGGAAGGTCCAAACTCAAATTAGGGCAAAGATCATAGCCAAAATCATGGGCCTAGATTAGGGCCAGAATCAGGGCCAATATCCGGGCCATAATCAGGGCTAAGATTAGGGCCAGAATCAGGGCAAAGATCAGGGCCAATATTAGGGCCATAATCAGGGCTAAAATCAGGGCCAGAATCAGGGCTAAAATCAAGGCCAGAATTAGGGCCAAAATCAAGGATGGGCTATGTCACATCCACCCAGCTGGTACCCTACCTGGCATACCCGAGTGTGATCCACAGCCCGAAGATCAAGTATCGTGGAAATCATTCTCTCACATATACAATAACACAATCATGAACAAGATATAATCAATGTAACATTATATAAACAAAGAGATCAAGATAAAAAGAGAAAATGACAATATAATCAGAGTGTAGAAAGAATGATAATTGTTATGGATATTTTATAATAGACCTACCTAGGTCGACCAAAGAAGAACCAGACTAATCAAACCTTGGTTGGACCACGAAAAAAACAAAGGCACTAAGCAAGGTGTACATTTTGAATCACATCCAATCTCCTTAAAGATAAGGATAAGGATTACTCTTAGAGTCCAGGGTCGACTCCACAACTACAATCCAAGTAATACTCTCTTATTAGATAAGATTCCTCTCTCCAGGAAGTTAGCAATAATTATAGAGTTCTATTCGAACTCCATTACTGCACAATTAAGGTAACCTCTCCTAAGATCTATAAATACCCACATATTCATCATTATGAGGTATGCACTCTTGAGTTATTGAATTAACTGAGATATTGAGGTTAATCTTTCTGTTCATTTTGAACTAACTTGTTCGTCGGAGATGAAACTCGACCACACCGGTCGAGCATGTTTTTGCAGGTATAGGTTCGAGCGATCGTATGGGAAGGACCGGATTCTGCAACAACAATTGGCACCGTATGTGAAAATCTTGATCAAAAAGCCAAAATCAGATCAAGAATCCTAAATCAACTCATTAAATAATGATCGGCAAGTTAGCTTGGAATCCTAAATCAATTCATTAAATAATGATCGGCAAGTTAGCTTGTGAGGTAATCTTGCCTTCAATTCCCTTTTTCAAAAATCCACCCATAAGGATAATTTGGATGTTGCTCGACGTGATCGGAATCGGCAAGAACAGCAAACGAGAGTAGCATCGAGTGCATCAATTGATGATTTCATAACCGGAATCACTGTGAAACCCAGCCCTGAACCCTGACCGGGAATCCTTGTTGTTTGTAGGTCCAACAACCCGAAGTAAGGCAAGAAGTCAGCTTTGGGCCATTTCAGTTGAAGACTTGATGGCTGGAGTGGAATCCTTGAGTATGGATGTCAGTGTCCCTTCCTTGGAAACTGCACACTGATGAAGATTGGATTAGTTGATGGACTTGGAGAGCTCTCTGTATTGGTTCGAAGGCATTTCTACCTACTAGGTATGTCACTTTAGGTGTGTGCAAAACCCCCTTGATGTTTGGACTTGATCTGAGCCTTCAATTCCCTGTTTTGAAGTTGCTGTTCTGATTGGTCGACTGGACCAGTCGACCAATCAATCGACCAATTGATTCTGCTTTTGAAATTTGAATCGTGGCTACTCTATTTAAGTCTAATCTCGGGAATACTCCGCCTCATCTGCCTCCTAAGCCTCTGGAACGAGTTAGAACCCTATTCTAATCGCTTCCTTTGCATCCTTGGTTGATATCTCGCAAGAACTCAAGCAATCTTCATCCTCCTGCATCAAAGGTATGTGTATGATCTCTTTCCTCTCTATCTCTGATTTTCTTTTCTTGAATCTGTTCTTGATTGAGACCTTGGAAGATGATGCTGCATTCTTGCAACCATCTATTCCATGATCTCATCATGTTCCTTGAGATCCATGATCATCATCATGATCTCAACCCTTGCCAATTGAATCCTGGAAACCCTAACCCTTGAAACCCTAACCTTGTGTGGTCATCAGGAGAACCTTTTGGTAAACCCCCCATGTGAGGGAAACCTCATAGGTAATGTGGAGGTTGATCATTCAATGTTCTTTAATTCTTCTTGTTGTAATTGACCTAACAATTTTTACCTCCATCCGGAACTCTCAACCTTTTCATGGGAACCAAAAAGGGTGAAACCCTAATTTCTTGGGTAAGATCAAGAACCCCTATTTTGATCATATTAGAAGACTCTCACTTTATTTTCTTTACTAGAATTGTAACCTATTAATTTTAATTCCTTACCCTTGATCATAATATATTTTTCCTTCATAATCTATGTTTAACCTAACTAGGTTAACTTTCTGGTTCCTGAGTTGTGACCTGGAAACTTGATTTTATTATTGGTTTGTTGTCCTCTATAGACTTAGATGTTTCCATTAAAGTTTCCCCCTTATTTTGTACCCTTTTAAACCACCAAATTCGGATTCATATTCTAAAAATTCTGATTTTTGATGGCTACTGTCTCTGTTGGTCGACTGGGGCAGTAGACCAATCAGTCGACCAATGGGTACAGCAACCCCATTCTTGGTCTGTTTTGATTTAATTGTAATCACTTCTTCTATGTATCTTTCCTAACTCATAGTATACACTTGTTTAAGACTCTTTTCTCAGGTTTAGTCAAGGTCTTACTTGATTCTCTAAGTTCCTTTACGAATTAGAAGGTAAGGACAATTATTTCCTTAACTACATTGATTACTTGTTCTCTGGTTTCTACTTTGTGAAACCATGAGATTACCTACTGTTGTTGTACTTTAATTCTGATCTCCTATTGTGAGAACAGTAGCACTTGTTTATATCATCTTTTTCATTATTCATGTTATATGAATTACTTATTACTGCTTAATCTGATTTTGCTTTTACATTCTCTTTTATATGATGAACTACTGGTTGTGTATGTCATGACCGATCTGAGAATGTGTTTGATTAAGTTTGGTTTGGGATTGGGAGGTGTCCTTTTGACACTTCTGTCCTTGGACATTATCGGAAATAGTATGGGATGTTTCCGGGGTTGCCCATTGACACTTTCCCGAATCATTGGTTGTCATACCTAGGGCTGTCTAGCAGTGTTTGGTTAGGTTATACCCCTGTTATATCAGACCCGATTCGGAAGGGTATTGAGACCGAACGACCCGTGGTAGCAATGGGGATTCGTGGGCGCTCAAGACCGGTAACCAACTCGTGAGAGGACTTGGATCACATTGTGGATACTCGAAACAGGCCATTTATTGGAGGGTTGCATATGGGTAGACTTGGGCTCACGGGTGCTCAAGACAGGTAACCAACCCGTGAGAGGACGTGAGAGCTTCCCGTTTACCATATGTGGATAACCAATAGGGTTGATGAGTCCGTAGTCAGGGACTATTAGGACTCTAGTGGAAAGGATACCGGAAAGGATCGCCAGGGGCGAGGAATGGAAGTATCTGGATCGGAGTTGATGTAACTAAGTAGATGACTTGCATTGGGCTAGGCTTTTCCCTGACATGCGCCAGTACTTATGCCAAATGGTTGTGAGAGAGTGTGTTGACTTAACCCCCTGCCATGGTTTGTCCTGAGGGATGCCGGACCCATTACCAAAAGGTGTTGTGTGATTGACCTACCCAAAGAAGTACGGTGCTATGACTTAAAGCATGTCTACCATAGAGACCAGCATACATAGAGTTTAGATGCATACATACATTACTTGTTTCATATTGCATTGCATCTTGTTATGGTTTGCTTCCATGTTATTTATGTTGTTATGGATTAACTACCTTACTGAGTTTCGAATCCTTTTGTACATTGTTTTTGTTAGACTATTCTACAGGTACTGATTACTATGGCGAACAATACGATGAAGCGCAAGCCGATGAAGCGTACTACACGCAAGGTGTTGGCAACCATCAAGATTACTCTGATGATCCCTTAGTTGATCAAGCTGCGTACTACGATTAAAGACAACGTATACGTGGAACGTCTCAAATGGATTGATGAAGTCCATTATTTTGAAGACGTTATTTATAGAATAGAAAACCCTGATGTTAGATATTTCTCTTAGTTCCTTTGATTCGGTTGTTATTTCTTTTAGACTTACATTCTGCGTTCCGCTGTATTTTGTGGAGTGAGTTTCCACCTCACTCTACTTATTTTGATGTGATTACATCTGGTATCATTTTTGCACTTTGATTATATTGATTATTCATTTCTTGACTTTAATATTTTGTTTATAATATTTTAAACATTGATTATTTCCTGTTTATGATTATGTTATTGATATGTGGGAGGATGATTTCCTCATTACTTGATCTTCGGGGCTGTGGATCACACTCTCGGGTATGCCAGTTAGGGTACTGGCTGGGAGGATGTGACAATCACCGCCTAGAAGAGCCCTCCGAGACTGAGTACCAGTTACCAGCGATGATGGTCTCCCTTCGATGACTCTCGATGGGTAGACCCCTGATTCATTGCAGTACTGCTAGAGTCTCCAGAGCCTCGATCTAGCTTTTCTTGCACTTTGGGTGGTGATACATCATCAAACCCAGTTGCTGCCAGCGGTGAAGGTGACGAAGGATAACCGGTTGCTGATCTTTGCTCGCTCGTAGATCACAGGGAGTGAGTTTTAAAAAAGAAAAAGCTCTCTTCGGTGTCTACTGTACAAATTGTACAAATGGGAACCTTGCCATATCCAGCAGCAACCATTTCGCTTGGCGATTTCGTGGAGATTGTTGATGATCTTGGAGGAAAGAGCATCGATCAAAATATCAAAATCGGAGAAGAGGTGTGCGACGAGGGTAAGATCCTCTCCTTTAACGCCACCTATTATCTTCATCTTCATCTTCTTCCTTTCCGCCGCCGGTGGTCGTATAATTTCAGCTATGGTGGTTGTAGTTGCGGGGGTGCCTAAGACCATGCTTGCATTGTTTCCGGTGATTCCAGCACCTCTCCAGTTCTTGAGTGAGCTAAAAGCTTCCATGGCTGGGATACTCAGAGCAGAGGACAAAATAGGAACGCTTCATACCGCTTACTGTTGTGGTGCTTATGCTCAGATAGAGTTCCCAGATCTGAAGACTAATACACGCAATTTATGGTTGTTTTTCCATGGCATCTTCTCTACATCAACGTCTCCTCCCGACGTCGGAGAAATCAAAGCTGTGAAGGAGGTTCTGTTCCTGCTGGGATGTTAACCGAAATTGCTAAACCAGCGGCTGGACCCCACTGTGATTCCGGCAGTCAAGGCCGATTGGCTTATTCACAAAGATAAAAGACAAAACCTAATCTTGCAGAGCAGGATGAAAAGGGAAGGGCGAGCGTGGTTCTTCTCAAATCTTTTCTTCCTTTTTCTATTGCTGTTCTCCCTCTTCAAGATTTATGCTCCTGGTGCTTCACCTTGAGAGTGCTTAAGAGGGGAGAGATAGTGATGGGCACGCGGTTTCCTGGAAAGTCATCCAAAATGTCAAGCTGAAGCTCCTCAGTCCTAAAAAAAAAAAAAAAAAAAAAAGAAAAAAAGAAAAAAAGAAAAAAAGAAAAAAGAAAAAAAAAGAAAAAAAAAAGAAGAAGTAAATCTTCAGGCGAATGAGTTCCGTCAAAAAGCAGGCAAAGGAGTTCCATCAAAAGCAAGATGAGTTTGCGATCACTGAGTTCCAAACTGAAGAGCGGAGGAACGAAAAGCCAAAATTCCTCAAACTCAAAAAGAAAGAGATCAGTTGGTAGCCGCTGGTGTATTGTTTTCCAAACAAAATGCAGAACACATGGTGTTAATGGCAATCTCCACATGTTCAAATTCTTGAGACATACTGTTGGGGGTAATCTGGTAATTGTACTTCTTTTAGTCATGAACCGAACCGGTTGGGTTCTTATGGTTCATAGCTATTTGTATTAGAGGGCTGGGTTGGTTCGTATGAAGATATGCAAATCGATTTTCTTCATTTGGGGATTTTTCTGTTCTACGTTCTTGGAGCTCTCTGGAGATTCTTCCATGGCTGTTGTCTTCGATCACCTGTAGCTCTGATCTTCCTTGGTTCTTGATGGAGATGATTGAGGGTTTTTGATCACTGGAGTAGGACGATCACTCGATGGTACTTTGGAGACCTATGGTTGTTTGTAACAGGTGTATTCGTGAACTTCTTCTTTCTTCTTCTTATCTGTAACATCTTGAGACTTAGTGAATTTGGATTCATACCTGAATCCCGGAGAGTAGGCATATGCCGAACTCCGTAATCATGTCTTCTTCTTCTCTTGATATATGAATACCCTTGCATGTTCGGTCCATACGATTCTTAGGGCAATAGATAAATTCGGTCACAGATTGTTAGGGTTTTAGGCTACATTTCTTTTCTTAATTCAATTGATAATTTGTATGATTTAATCACCTAATGATATCATGAATTAAGACCTGGGAACATCAAATTGGCATCAGAGCTGAGGCTTCCCTGTTAGCCTGAGACAGCCTATGTTTCGGTTAGGTGATTTTCTTTTTTCTTGTGATCCTGTGGAGACTAATTGCTATTATCTATGAGTTTTATGCTTAATTGGTTTATATGATCTCATAGGAAATTTCAGGTTAAATTATTGAATCATTTTTTCTAATTATATAATCTATGTATGCTTCGGCTGCTGCTCTTCTGGCTAGGACTTGATTATATACAGTTGTGTATATTTTTTCTGCATCTGTTGGTTAGAATTGATGATATACATTTGTTCTGTATAGTTTTCAACCATTGCTGGTTCGGATTTGATTATATATATATAATCTGATTTTTTGTTTAGTTCTACCACTGTTAGCCTGTTAACTTGTGTTAGCCTGTTAGCCTGGTTAGAAGGTGATGTTTGTTCTCATACGGTTCTTAGATTTTTACATTTGTTAATTTTCTGATTTTGCATATACCTGCTTCTGCTGCCTTGATCATATTCGGTCCTATGCTTGAGAAGAATTGTTAATTAAATGTATGGAATAAAGTCTATGTATGAGAAGAATAATTCTGAGATGATTAATTCTTGATTAATCACTGATTTTTTATAATTTTGCTGAATATTATTTTTATAAAATTGCATTATTATATTAGTTTGTTAATATTGGCACTTTACTTGGTTTGTATTGGCGTGTTGTGTTAACATCTAATTAAATAAATGTTGATGTTTTTTGTTTTGAATGATATTAGCAAACAAAGTGTGATTAATTGATGCTTGATTAGTTTAATCTTCCTTTCTCAGAATTGTTTATATTAGTATTGTTTGAATTATTTCTTATATACTGATTTGTTGTATGGTACCGGCTCCAAAGTGGAGTTAAGCAAGGGATTTGGTCTACCAGGGGAGGGCACTCTTCCCAGTGTGGTCAGTGGGGTTACCACAGGCTCGAGTAGAGCAGTAGGTCTAGGGGGGAATCCTAGTTACCTAAGTTTGGATACTCCTATGGGGGGTTCCAGGGTAGACATTGAGAAGTTTGATGGGACAGGGGACTTTGGGATTTGGAAGAGCAAGGTTCGAGCCTTAATGGCTCAGCAAAAGCTCCTAAGATCAATAGATGACCCAGATGCTTTCTTTGAAAGTACTGATCCAGTCTTGAGGACTGAAGTGATGGAGAATGCCATTGGTTGCATGCTCTGGAACATCACTGATGGGGTTATCAGGTGTCTTGATGATGATGACAATACTCCTATTAAAGTTTGGAATAAGCTTGAACAGATCTATCAGAAAAAGAATCTAGGTAACAAAACTTATTTAAAGGAGAGGTTGTATGGGTTTAAGATGGACCCTACAATCAGCCTTGATAAGAACCTAGATACGTTTAAGAAGTTGATTCAAGACTTAGCCAATACAGGGGAGAAGACTAAATTGGAAAATCAGGACTTGTCTATTATCCTATTGAATTCACTTCATAATGATTATCTTGTTGTTAAGAACTCAATCAAATATGCTTGTCAAAACATTTCCCTAGAACAACTGATTGATGCCTTAAAGAATAGGGAGTCTGAACTATTGGCTTCTGGTATGACTAAGGACAGTGGGGAAAATCTGTTTGTTAAGGGCAAAGGCTCTTACAAACAAGGGAGACCCAAAGGGAAGGGAAAAGTATTTGAAAGTCATGAGAATAACAATAAGAATAATAATGGGAACAACAAGTCTGATGCAAACCTCAAGAGATGCTTCTTTTGCGAGAAAGTAGGACACTTTAAGAAACTTTGTTTTGCATATAAGAGAAAATTGCTAGAAGATGAGACATCTAATAATAATGTGCCTAATTCTGGTGAAATAAACATGTTTGAGATCCTTTGATGACCTAGGTGCTTTCTGTGTTAGCATAAACCTTGTTTTAAGACCTGGTTGTTTGGTTATCCATTGGGTGCACACTTTGGTTTATCCTATTTTGTTCCTTTGTTAAAAGGAGGTGGTCTATTTATATTTAAGGTGATATGCTTGTGTAAAGAAGCTGTTTATTTTCATAAATTTGAGACAACATGTTTTATGCCTGTTTTTCTATTGGTTAAGATATGCCTTGTTGTGTGAGAATTCTTGACCAATTATGATAGTGTTGGCATGTTATGTATTTGTTGTTGTTTTGTACTCTCATGGATGCTTTTATTGGCATTGGTATACATGTCTGACTGAGTTTTGTAATGCTAGAGTGGTAATAGGTGGTGTTGAGACTGTTTATTACAGTTGGTTACACATGAGGATTCCTATTTCACTTGGTATAGCATTAGGTGTATCCCTGGTGTTTGGAGAGGTATAATCTCTATGTTTAGCATGAGTGCTGGTTTTTTGACACAGTGTTGTCAAGTGTTTGGAGAGGTTGGTCTCCAGGGGGAGAGGTTTATTCTCCAGTTCAGCATTGGTGCTGGTCTTGACATAGGTGTTGTCAAGAGGGTGTGTTCTCACAGGTTGGGGTTCACATGAGATTCATGGGATATGGTTTGTCAGCTTGTATGATTTTGATTTGGGAGTAGTTATTGTCAGATTTATTGAGTTGTCTGGTAAGATGACTTGCACCAGTTTTATTGATTAGGTTATGTCTTGTTTGCAGTTATATTTTTATGTGGTTATTGAGTCTGGTCTTGTTGGTCAGAGTTGTTAAGTCTTATTGAGTTTACTTCTTTTATCTCTGGTTTGGTTTCTACTCTAGGTGACCTGGATGTGTCTAGTTGTGACTTGTGCTCGTCATGTGTGGTGAGTGGGTGAAGAGGTCCTAGTTTGAGTAGTGGTAGTAAGCCAGTGATGGATTGAGGAGTGTTATTGCCTATTTGGGTTTGTTTAGAATATTTTCATCTTGTTGGTTAAATGTAAGGCTATTAGAATGTTTGCTATCCTGAGTTACTCTCTTCATTATTTTAATGGGTAATTGGATTGTCACATCCTCCCAGCCGGTACCCTATCTGGCATACCCGAGAGTGTGATCCACAGCCCGAAGATCAGGTATCGAGAAATCAACCTCCCACATAAACAATAACATAATCATGAACAATAATAATAAAAGTGCGGAAGATAAACCATAGATCCAAATAAGGAAAGAATGAATCATATATAAATCAGAGTACTAGATATAATCAGAGTGTCTAAATCAGATAAGTAAAGTGAGGCGAAATCCCACTCTACAACCAGCGGAAAAGTAGTTCTAAAAGAGAATAAACAAGATAGAATCTAATCCCAATAGCAGGTACAAGGTAACTAAATTGTTCTCAATCTTATAGACAACATCCCTATAAGTATAAATCTCATAAATGGCACAAGGGCGCTTCCACTCTATGGTCGGACTAAGCATCATATGGAGCATAACCACTCGCGGGATCTTCAGTGTAATTGTTGTAACCGCAATCACCTTCCTGGAGATATGCCTCTTCTCCTTGCGCTTCTTCATACGGGCCGTCATGATATTCTAGACACCGTAGAATAGTCTAACAAACATTGTACAATAAAGGAATGAGTTTCAAAGAAGCTCAGTAAGGCAGTTAAATCCATAATAACATAAATGGCAGGATTTCAGAACAAACATAAATGCAATATGGTATGAAACAAACAATGAATGTATGAATCTAACTCTATGTATGCTGGTCTCTATTGGCAGACATGCTTTAAGTCATAGCACCATACTTCTTTGGGTAGGTCAATCACACAACGCCTTTTGGTAGTGGATCCGGCATCCCTCGGGACATTCCATGGCTGAGTTTAAGTCACCGCTCTCTCACATCACCATTGGTCTAAGTATTGGCGCATGTCAGGGTTAAGCCTAGCCAAATGCAAGTCTTCTACTTAGTTATATCATGTCAGATCCAGATACGTCCATTCCTCGCCCCTGGCGATCCTTTCCGGTATCCTTCACACTAGAGTCCTCATAGTCCCTGACTACGGACTCATCAACCCTATTGGTTATCCACATATGGTAAACGGGAAGCTCTCACGTCCCCTCACGGGTTGTTTACCGGTCTTGAGCGCCCACAAATCCCCATTGCTACCACGGGTCGTTCGGTCTCAATACCCCTCCGATTAGGGTCTGACATAACGGGACATCCTAGCCAAAAACTTATAGACAGTCCTAGATATGTCATCCAACAGTTTAGGAAGGTGTCCAGAGGGCATCTCCGGAAACATCCCATAATATTCCCGTAGTTGTCCAAGGACAGAAGTGTCAAAAGGACACCTCTCCTTTCCAAACCATACTTAAGCATACACAAGCATCAATTCATATCATCACATATATGGTAACTTCATATATGGAAAGAAATCAATAATTACAATCAACTTGTATATAATTGGTAAGTAAATCATACATGAGTCAATTCAATATAAATAAGTAATGCTACTGATATCAAGACAGTACCACAGTAGTATAACATTATAAGAATCTAATTAAAGAAACAACTTAACAAGATTCAAATATAGAAACTAAGATATGCAATTTATGTTGTTAAAGAAGTAACCATCCTTACCTTTTATAACTTGCAAAGGAATCCTAAGAAATCAAGTAAGATCTTGACAAACTTGAGAAGAAGGTCCTAAACAAGTGTATACAACATATTAGGAAAGATCCCTAACAGAAAAGATACCAAAACATCCAAAATAGACCAATTCTGGAGTTGCTGTACTCATTGGTCGATTGGATTGGTCTACTGCCCCAGTCGACCAATCAGTCGACCAATGCAGACAGGAGCTTATAAAATCAGAGTTTTGAGATATAAAATCCGAATTTGGTGGTTCAAAAGGGTACTAATCAAGGGGTAAACTACATTAGTAGTATCCTAACATATAGGGGATCTCAAAACACTAATCAAATCAAGTCATCAAGATACAAATTAGGAAACAAAAAGTTACCATAATTAGATCAATCATGGTTCTTGAAGAATTCAAGATAGAAATCAAAGACAAGAACAATAGGAGAATGAATCATTGATTCAGGTATAGGTATCATGAAAGCATACTTAGATCTTCAAGAAAATAGACCTAAGAGCATAAATCTAAATAAGGAAACAAAACCTACCATATATGTAACTATCATGATTCATGAAGAAAACATGGTATGGTAGAAGAGAAACAACTAGAGATTGATAGATCATGGATCATGAAAAGAAAACACAGCAATTGACTACTAACATGATCAATATAGTAGATCTAAGGAGATCAGAATTCAAATCAAAAGATAAACAAAGACAAGATCATGATTTGATCATGATTCCTTCAAAAGCTTGCAATGATCATGGTTAAGATCATTGCATTAGCCATTAATCCTTAGGAAAATCATGAGAGACAAGTCCAGAGATGTTTGCAACAGAGAATGCAGCATCTCCTCTACTGTCTCAACTCAAAAAGGAAAGACAAACAGAGATGGAGGAGAAGAAGAGAGTGTAGACATACCTTTGATGCAAAAGGAAGAGTTTTGACGAAGATCCGTCAAGAAAAACACCAAGGATGCAAGGGAGGTGACTTGCAGAGGTCTTTGGTTCGTTCCAAAGAGTTTGGAGGCAGAAAATACGAAGTAGACTCGAGATTGGACTTAAATAGAGCAAGCAAGACCTAATTGCCAAAGACAGCACCCATTGGTCGAGTGGATTGGTCGACTGGTCCAGTCGACCAATCAGTCGACCAATCAGTTCAGCAACTTCTAAACACGGAATTGAAGACCCAGATCAAATCCAATCCTAAAGGGGTTTTGCACACATATCAAGTGACTTACCTAATAGGTAGAAATGCCTTCAAACCATGATAGAGAGCACTCCAAGTCCATCAACTAATCCGATCTTCATCAAGATTCAGTTTCCATAAATAGAACCTCATCATCAACTCTCATAGATTCAAAGCCAGACACCAAGTCCTCCACTGGGATGGTCCAAAGCTGACTTCTCACTTTACTTCGGGTCACTGGACCTACAAATAACAAGGTTTCCGGGTCAAGGTTAGGGCTGGGTTTTACATTCTCCCCCCTTAAAGAAATTTCGTCCTCGAAATTGAAAGCGTACCTGTGCTTCCAAAGAGGTAAGGAAACTTCTCCTTCATATCTTCTTCCTTCTCCCAAGAAGCTTCTTCAGGGGTATGGTTCTTCCACCGAATCTTCACCAAAGGAATGGTGCGATTCCGCAGCTGCTTGTCCTTCCTATCCAAGATTTCGGCCGGCTCTTCATCGTAGGTCAAATCAGCACTAAGTCCTTCAGGTGCTTGCTGCAAAATGTGTTCCGGATTCTCTATGTATTTCCGGAGCATCGAAATATGAAACACATTGTGAACACCAGCAAGAGGCGGAGGTAATGCTAATCGATACGCAACAGGTCCAACCTTTTCCAAAATCTCGAAAGGTCCAATGAAACGAGGGCTAAGCTTTCCCTTAACATTAAATCTCATCGCACCCTTCATTGGTGAAACCTTCAAAAAAACTTTCTCTCCAACTTGAAATTCCAAATCGGTCCTTCTCTTATCAGCATAAGATTTCTGTCTTGGTCAGGCGAGACTTAATCCTTTCTCTTATCATATCTACCATAGCACTCGTAGCTTCAATCATCTCAGGACCTAAGACTTTTCTTTCACTGTCTCGATCCAAAGTACAAAGGTGTCCTACAAGTACTTGCCATACAAAGCCTTGAATGGAGCTATGCCTATTGTCGCTTGATAACTGTTGTTATAGGAAAACTCAACCAAAGCTAGGTGTTCATCCCAATTACCACCCATATCCACCACACAAGATCTGAGCATGTCTTCCAATGTCTGAATTGTCCGCTCAAATTGTCCATCAGACTGTGGATGATGAGCTGTACTCAAGTTCAATTGGGTTCCCAAGGCCTTCTGCAAACTATTCCAAAACCTAGAGGTGAACCTAGGATCACGATCAGAAACAATACTCAATGGCACACCATGCAGGCGAACCACATTATCCACGTAAAGCCTTGCTAGCTTATCCAGAGTATGAGTGATCTTCATAGGAATGAAGTGGGCTGATTTGGTCAACCTATCAACAATCACCCACACAGTGTCATTGCCTTTACTTGTCCGAGGCAAGCTAGTCACAAAGTCCATAGAGATATCCTCCCACTTCCCCAACTAGGAATAGGAAGAGGTTGAAGTAATCCAGATGGGGGTTGTCGAACGGCTTTCACACGTTGGCAAGTCTCACACTTGGCAACAAAATCATCAACATCAGCCTTCAAACCAATCCACCAAAAGTGTTCCTTCAAGTCCTTGTACATCTTGGTGCTTCTCGTTTGTATAGTAAAGACTGACTGATGTGCTTCCTTCAATATTTCCTTCTTAATTTCTTTGTTTGTAGGCACGCATAGTCTTCCTCTAAACAATAAAGCACCATCCATGGATATACCAAAGTCGGGGTCCGACTCAGGATTCGAAGAAATCTTCTCAACTTTGATCAAAAGTTCTTGGTCGAACCTCTGTAGAGCAACAATTTTATCTCTAAGGCCAGATCTTGCCGTCATGGCTGTCACGTCCTCCCAGCCGGTACCCTATCTGGCATACCCGAGAGTGTGATCCACAGCCCGAAGATCAGGTATCGAGTGATCAGCCTCCCACATAAACAATAACATAATCATGAACAATCATAATAAAAGTGCGGAAGATAAACCATAGATCCAATAAAGAAAGAATGAATCATAAATGAATCAAAATGATAGATATAATCAGAGTATCAAACAGATAAGTAAAGTGAGGCAAAAATCCCACTCTACAACCAGCGGAAAAGTAGCTCTAAAAGAATAAACTAGACAAAATCTAATCCCAGTAGCAAGTACATTGGGTAACTAAATTGTTCTCCACTTTATAGACAACATCCTTGTAAGTGTAAATCTCATAAATGGCACAAGGACGCTTCCACTCAATGGTCAGACTAAGCATCGTACGGAGCATAACCACTCGCGGGATCTTCAGTGTAATTATGGTAACCGCAATCACCTTCCTGGAGATATGCCTCTTCGCCTTGCGCTTCTTCATAGGGACCGTCATAGTATTCAGTTCCTGCAGGATAGTCTAACAACCATTGTACAATAAAGGAATGAGTTTCAAAGAAACTCGGTAAAGCGATTAAAATCCATAATAACATAAATGGCGGGATTCCGGAACAAACATAAATGCAATATGATATGAGACAAGCAATGAATGAATGAAACTAACTCTATGTATGCTGGTCTCTATTGGTAGACATGCTTTAAGTCATAGCACCGTACTTCTTTAGGAAGGTCCGCTCACATCCTCAACCATTTAAGATATCTTGGATTCTCTCACGGATCATTTCACCGGTCTTGAGCAGCCGATTGGTAATGGGTCCTTCATCCCTCAGGACAAACCATGGCGGGGGTTAAGTCAACACACTCTCTCACAACCATTTGGTATAAGTCTTGGCGCATGTCGGGGTAAAACCTAGCCAAATGCAAGTCTTCTACTTAGTTACATCAAGTCGGATCCAGATATCGTCCATTCCTCGTCCCCGACGATCCTTTCCGGTATCCTTCACACTAGAGTCCTCATAGTCCCCGACTACGGACTCATCAACCCTATTGGTTATCCACATATGGTAAACGGGAAGCTCTCACGTCCTCTCACGGGTTGGTTACCGGTCTTAAGCGCCCGTGAGCCCAAGTCTAACCATATGCAACCCTACCAATAAATGGCCCCCACAATGTGATTCCTGTCCTCTCACGGTTTGGTTACCGGTCTTGAGCGCCCATGAATCCCCATTGCTACCACGGGTCGTTCGGTCTCAATACCCCTCCGATTAGGGTCTGACATAACGGGACATCCTAGCCAAACACTACTAGACAATCCTAGATATGTCATCCAACAGTTTAGGAAGGTGTCCGAGAGGGCATCTCCGGAAACATCCCATAATATTCCCGTAGTAGTCCAAGGACGAAGTGTCAAAAGGACACCTCTCCTTTCCAAACCATACTTAAGCATACACATGCATCAATTCATATCATCACATATATGGTAACTTCATATATGGAAAGAAATCAATAAGTATAATCAACTTGTATATAATTGGTAAATAAATCATTCATGAATCAATTAATCATAAACAAGTAATGCTACTGTAATCAAAGTTATGCAACAGTAGTATATCATTGTAAGAATCTAATTTAGGAAACATGTCAATGATATTCAAATATAAAAACTAGATTCATGCTATCTATGTAATTAAGGAAATAACCATCCTTACCTTTTATAACTTGCAAAGGGATTCTAAGAATCAAGTAAGATCTTGGCAAACTTGAGAAGAAGGTCCCAAACAAGTATATACAACATATTAGGAAAGATCCCTAACAGAAAAGATACCAAAACATCCAACACAGACCAATTCTGGAGTTGCTGTACCCATTGGTCGAGTGGATTGGTCGATCGGTCCAATCGACCAATCAGTCGACCAATGCAGACAGTAGCCTAAAAAAAACAGAGTTTTAAGATATGAAATCCAAATTTGGTGGTTCAAAAGGGTACTAATCAAGGGGTAAACTACATCAGTAGTATTCTAACATATAGGGGACCTCAAAACACCAATCAAATCAAGACATCAAGATCCAAATTAGGAAACAAAAAGTTACCATAATTAGATCAACCATGGATCTTGATGAATTCGAAATAGAAATCAAAGACAAGAACAATAGGAGGATGGATCATTGCTTTAGGTAAAGGTATCATGAAAACATACTTAGATCTTCAAGGAAAAAGGCTTAGAAGCATAAATCTAAATAAGGAAATAAAACCTACCATATATGTAACTACCATGCTTCATGAAGAAAACATAGTATGGTAGAAGAGAACAATTAGAGATTGATAGATCATGGATCATGGAAAGAAAACACAGTAATTAACTACTAGCATGATCAATATAGAAGATCCAAAGAGATCAGAATTCAAGTCAGAAGTTTAACAAGATTAGATCATGGTTTGATCATGATTCCTTCAAAAGCTTGCAATGATCATGGTTAAGATCATTGTTCTAGCCTCAAATCCTTAGGATGATCATGAGAACATGTTCAGAGATGTTTGCAACAGAGAATGCAGCATCTCTTCTATTGTCTCAACTCAAAAAGGAAAGAAAAACAAAGATGGAGGAGAAGAAGAGAGAGTAGACATACCTTTTGATGCAAAAGGAAGAGTTTCGACGAAGATCCGTCAAGAAAACACCAAGGATGCAAGGGAGATGACTTGCAGAGGTCTTTGGTTCGTTCCAAAGAGTTTGGAGGCAGCAAATACGAAGTGGACTCGAGATTGCACTTAAATAGAGCAAGAAAAACCTAATTGCCAAAGACAGCACTCATTGGTCGAGTGGATTGGTCGACTGGCCCAGTCGACCAATCAGTCGACCAATGCTGACAGCAAGTCCAAAACAGGGAATTGAAGGCCCATATCAAATCCAATCCTAAAGGGGTTTTGCACACAAGTCAAGTGACTTACCTAATAGGTAGAAATGCCTTCAGACCAAGATAGAGAGCACTCCAAGTCCATCAACTAATCCGATCTTCATCAAGATTCAGTTTCCATAAATAGAACTTCATCATCAACTTTCATGGATTCAAAGCCAGACACCAAGTCCACCACTGGGATGGCCCAAAGCTGACTTCTTCCTTTACTCCGGGTCATCGGACCTACAAATAACAAGCTTTCCGGGTCAAGGTTAGGGCTGGGTTTCACATTCTCCCCCCTTAAAGAAATTTCGTCCTTGAAATTGAAAGCGTACCTGTGCTTCCAAAGAGGTAAGGAAACTTCTCCTTCGTGTCTTCTTCCTTCTCCCAAGAAGCTTCTTCAGGGGTATGGTTCTTCCACCGAATCTTCACCAAAGGGATGGTGCGATTCCGCAGCTGCTTGTCCTTCCTATCCAAGATTTCGGCCGGCTCTTCATCGTAGGTCAAATCAGCACTAAGTCCTTCAGGTGCTTGCTGCAAAATGTGTTCCGGATTCTCTATGTATTTTCGGAGCATCGAAATATGAAACACATTGTGAACACCAGCAAGAGGCGGAGTTAATGCTAATCGATACGCAACAGGTCCAACCTTTTCCAAAATCTCGAAAGGTCCAATGTAACGAGGGCTAAGCTTTCCCTTAACATTGAATCTCATCACACCCTTCATTGGTGAAACTTTCAGAAAAACTTTCTCTCCAACTTGAAATTCCAAATCGGTCCTTCTCTTATCGAGCATAAGATTTCTGTCTTGACTGAGGCGACTTAATCCTTTCTCTTATCATATCTACCATAGCACTCGTAGCTTCAATCATTTCAGGACCTAAGACTTTTCTTTCACTCTGTCTCGATCCAAGTACAAAGGTGTCCTACAAGTCTTGCCATACAAAGCCTTGAATGGAGCCATGCCTATTGTTGCTTGATAACCGTTGTTATAGGCAAACTCAACCAAAGCTAGGTGTTCATCCCAATTACCACCCATATCCACCACACAAGATCCGAGCATGTCTTCCAATGTCCGAATTGTCCGCTCGGATTGTCCATCGACTGTGGATGATGAGCTGTACTCAAGATCAATTGGGTTCCCAAGGCCTTCGCAAACAATTCCAAAACCTTGAGGTGAACCTAGGATCACGATCCGGAACAATACTCAATGGCACACCATGCGGACGAACCACATTATCCACATAAAGCCTTGCTAGCTTATCCAGTATGAGTGATCTTCATAGGAATGAAGTGGGCTGATTTGGTCAACCTATCAACAATCACCCACACAAGTGTCATTGCCTTTACTTGTCCGAGGCAAGCTAGTCACAAAGTCCATGGAGATATCCTCCCACTTCCAACTAGGAATAGGAAGGGGTTGAAGTAATCCAGATGGAGGTTGTCGAACGGCTTTCACACGTTGGCAAGTCTCACACTTGGCAACAAAATCATCAACATCAGCCTTCAGACCAATCCACCAAAAATGTTCCTTCAAGTCCTTGTACATCTTGGTGCTTCCCGGGTGTATAGTAAAGACTGACTGGTGTGCTTCCTTCAATATTTCTTTCTTAACTTCTTCATTTGCAGGCACGCACAGTCTTCCTCTAAACAACAAAGCACCATCCATGGATATACCAAAGTCGGGGTCCGACTCAGGATTCGAAGAAATCTTCTCAACTTTGATAAAAAACTCTTGATCAGAACTCTGCAGAGCAACAATCTTATCTCTAAGACCAAATCTTGCCGTCATGGCAGAAAGAATAAAATCAGAATTCTCAAGGACGATTTCCAAATCAAAACTCTCAATAGAAGACCACAATGGTAAACTCAACGCATTCAAATCCAAAGTCTTCTTCCGGTTCTTCCTACTAAGAGCATCAGCAACAACTTTTGCTTTCCCAGGGTGATACTGAATATCACAATCATAATCGGAGACTAGTTCCAACCATCTCCTTTGTCTCATGTTCAACTCCTTTTGGGTAAAGAAGTATTTCAAACTCTTATGATCCGTGAAAATGGCAATCTTCTCACCGTAAAGGTAATGTCTCCAAGTCTTCAAAGCAAAGACAACGGCGGCAAGTTCTAGATCGTGAGTGGGGTAATTTCGCTCATAATCTTTCAATTGCCGAGAAGCATAGGCTACGACCTTGCCATGTTGCATCAGTACACAACCCAAACTAATCTTTGACGCATCGGTATAAACTGTCATACCACCGGAACTATCAGGTATAGTCAAAACCGGGGCACTTGTCAATCTATCTTTCAACTCTTGGAAATTCTTCTCACAGGCGTCAGACCAAACAAACTTTTCTTCTTTCCTGGTCAACTTAGTCATAGGAGCAGCCAACCGAGAAAAGTTCTCAATAAACCTTCGGTAGTAACCCGCCAATCCAAGAAAACTTCTTATTTCCGTTACTGACTTCGGTCTTTCCCAATCAGCCACAGCTTGGACCTTTTCAGGATCGACACGAATACCTTCGGCTGAAACTACATGACCAAGGAATACCACTCTCTTAAGCCAGAAATCACACTTGCTAAACTTAGCGAACAACTTCTTTTCTCGCAACCTTTGTAAAGTGAAACTTAGATGACTCGCATGCTCTTCTTCGCTCTTCGAATAGATCAAGATGTCATCAATGAAAACAATCACAAACTTATCAAGCACATCGTGAAATACTCGGTTCATGAGGTCCATGAACACCGCAGGAGCATTGGTCAATCCGAAGGGCATGACTCTAAACTCGTAGTGACCATACCGCGTTCGGAAAGCTGTCTTGAAGATATCACTAGACTTCACTTTCAATTGGTGATATCCGGACCTTAAGTCAATCTTTGAGAACACAACTGCACCCTTCAACCGATCGAAGAGATCATCAATTCCGGGCAGCGGATATCTATTCTTGATAGTCAACTTATTCAACTCACGGTAGTCGATGCACAAGCGCATACTACTGTCTTTCTTCTTGACAAACAAGACCGGAGCTCCCCAAGGTGACACACTAGGCTGTACGAAACCTCTATCAATGAGCCCATTCAACTGATTTTGCAACTCTTTCAACTCAGTAGGAGCCATCCTATACGGAGCTTTAGATACCGGAGCGGCACCAGGGACGAGATCAATAGAAAACTCGACATCCACCGTCTGGAGGCACTCCCGATAGATCATCCGGGAAGACATCAACAAAGTCGCAGACAACTCGACTTCATCGACTCTTTTCTCCACTATACCCTTGCCTTCGGATGAAGCATCATCCACTAGGGCATAGACTTGCATCGGTCAGCAGACAGCACCTTCTTACAAACCCTTCTCTTTTCACCCTGAAATTCAAAGACTGGACTTCCACAAATATGGAACTGAATCTTCCTTGAGGAACAAAGGAACACAGCTTTGTGGGCTGTCAACCAATCGATTCCCAAAATAATATCGAAGTCCTTCATGTCAAGAATTACAAAATTGGCTTCCAAGTTCTTCTCACCAATCAACACAGGACATTTAGATAACCCCTTATCTAGTTTCACAACAGGACCAGTAGGTGTACTAATCAATAAACAACTAGACAACTTCTCAGGGATTATGTTAGTCTTCTTGATGAATGCAGAAGACATGAACGAATGAGATGCACCCGTATCAAATAAGACAAATGCAGAAATAGAAGCAACTAACAATGTACCTGTAATCACTTCATGGCTTGGATTCTGCTCAACACTGGAAATACTGAAAACTCTACCAGAGGGAGGAGCAGGAGCACTCTTCACCACTGGGGCAGGCTGCTGGGCAGGCCGCTTCGGACAGGCACGAGCAAAATGACCAGCTTGCTTGCAGTAGAAGCAAACAGGATTGTTGGATCCAACAGGGGTGGCTGCAACAGAGGGCTTCTGAACAAAAGGCCTTGCACTTGCACTTGCATTGCACTTGCACTTGCACTTGCACTTGCTGGTGGTCGGTTTCCGCCATACTGTCTAAACTGGCCGGGCTGCTGAAAACCCGTGTTTTGACCTACACTCTTAGCCTGAAAGGTAGGAGTGGGGTAGGGTGTAGGTCTCACAAAACGACGGTCATTACGATCCACCAAACCAGAATTCCTTGACTGCCAAGGCTTTTGCACACGAGCACTTTCCTTCTCTGTTTCTTCCAACTTCTTCGAGTTCTGCACCACTTGAGCATAGCTCACTATAGGCTGGACCGTGAGGTAAGCTTTAATGGCGGGCGCAGTCCTTTGAAGAACTTCTTTGCTTTCGCGAGGTCATCCTTCGGAGAATCTGGAGCAAAGAAATGAAGCTCCTCGAACTTCTGTTAGTACTCCAACACAGACAGAGATCCTTGAGTAAGAATCATGAACTCAGCTTCCTTCGCATCTTTTACCGCCTCGGGAAAGTAGTTCATACAAAAAGCCTCTTTAAACAGCTCCCAAGTTACAACTTCTGCATGCAAACCTTCCAAAACAGGCCGAGTGGAGATCCACCATGCATCAACTTCTTGTTGTAACTTCTGTTCAGCAAACAGAATCTTCTGAGCTTCCGAGCATTGCAGATGTTGGAAAGCCTTCTCCAACTCACGAAGCCACTTGTTAGGGAACAAGGGGTCCTTGGTAACTCCGGTGAAAGTGGGTACTTGCATCTTCAGAAAACTCTCCATCAGGCGAGTATGAGGAGTTCAAGCTAAACCTCCCGCATTCAGGACTGCGGCATGAGGATTCACATTAGCACCAGTTCGAGTCTCATTATGCAGATTCATGAAACCCACCAACATCTGGTTGAACTGAGCTGCTTGCTGCTGCATCATATTGCCCATAATATTGGCAATATGATGGAAGCTTCCAACATTCGGGGCACCGGGTATCTCATGGGTACCCTGATCAACGTTAGGTATCTCACCACCTCCATGAGGTATTTCACCACCTCCCTGAGGTATTTCACCACCTCCCTGAGGTATTTCACCACCTCCTTGACTACTGGATTCACCACGCCCACTTCTCAGAGTAACCATTCTGCAAAACTGAGAACATCAAAATACCGAATTTCGAAGTTTCAACGTAAACCACAAGTCCAAATGATTTGAAAACTTAAATCATGCTTGAATATATCCATATAGTCATCAAACAATAATCCATAAGGCAAAAATCACATTTTCCAAAAATTCAACAGCAAAAGAGGTCTCTGTGACCATTGGTCGAGTGATTGGTCGACTGACCCAGTCGACCAATGAGTCGACCAATCAAGACAGAATGCAAAAATTCGCATTATAAGCCTCATTTCCACATTCCAACTTCATTTTATCCTCTTTCAAAGGTGAGAGAGCTCTAGAGAAAGTCTCCAAAGGTTCTTACAAGTATTCTTGAGGTGTTTTGGTGCTTCAACAACAACACAACAACACACAACCATCACAAACAAGGTAAATCTTTCATTCTTTCTTCCATTTTCATCTTCTCATGCTTGCATTTCAATCAAAACCATGCTTTGCTTGTATCCAATGCTAGAAATCATGCTTAGGAATGCTTAGAAACATATTCCTTAGGTTTTAAACACAATGCCATGCATAGACAACAAGTTCTAACATATTGGTGTTCATCTCGCAACGTTTTCATACCGAAATCGTTATCTTTAGAAAATTTTCGTTTTCTCACAAACCGCTTGAAATTTCCGCACGAAATCAAATGCTACATGCTCAAGATGATATTGTAGATAGGTCCATAAAATTTGATTTAACCAATTTCAACTTTTCAAAAATCCAATTTTGACCTAAATTGCAAAATCCCCAAATTTTCCTTCTTGCTGAATTTTTCGCTTTAATTCAAGTTTTCGATCGATTTTCTTCAAACAAACTTCATAGACATGAAATTCCAAGTATTGCACACATGCTAGTATGTTCAAATCAAAATTTTCCCCAAATTTGAAATTTTCCGAAAAATTACGAAAATACCCTTTTGGCTCAAATCTTAAAGTAGCACTAACTGGAAATGTCTCTTGTCTCTTTCAAAGATACACACTATGCAGAGGGGAGGGCGAGGACGAGGTAGAGGTCGTTGTCGCATTGTAGGGGCACTTAGGGACAGAGGTCAGGTTCCTTCAGAGCCTAGACAGGAGGTTCGGAGACCGAACATGTTCGACACACCTCAGGCCAAGTTTTTGTACGAGGCCTACTTCAGTTACTGTAACATCGAGTTGGGACGTCTACTTCACCTACGCCAGCTCAGAGTCTTTAGGATTCGGCAGAGATTCGACACGTTGCGGTGGACTCATCTCTTCACCGAGGATCTGCCGGTATACCCGGAGCTAGTGAGGTTGTTCTTCAGCAACCTTACCTACACAGAGGAGGCTCGAGGTCAAGGACATCCACTTAGACTTGTCCTAAGGAGCAGTGTCTTCTAGACTCAGATTCGCTTTTCCACCCGAGCACTGGCTGAGATCTTGCAGGTTCCTTACTATCCACAGCAGTGTGTGTGGATACCTGCAGGAGCAGATTTGGACAGCTATCTGATGCCGTACGAGCTACGCGAGATATGCTCTACACTATGGGATAGTCGTCGATGCTTCACTTCGTGGACTAGCGGACGGATGACGGATTCTGCACGGATTATCCATCGCATAGTCGGCCGAAACATTATGCCGAAGGCCGGACATCACCATCGGGTCACAGTGATGGAGGCCTTAGTCATCTACTGCATCTACATGGGCTTCGAGATCGATCTCTCCTACATCATTCAGCAAGTCATGCTGGACTTGGTTCTGCGGCCTAGCATGCGGAACCTTTGCTATGGGAGGCTACTGACCTTGATCTTCAGGCATTTCAGGGTGAGTTTCGAGGATACACCAGTGGACACTGGTTCACGTGGATACGTCATCGGGACTCGGACCATTCGTCAGATGAGACTGCAGCAGTCTGAGAGATCTCCTGGTCCGGAGGGTCAGGATGATGAGGAGTCAGAGGATGAGGATCAGGAGTCAGAGGATGGAGGAGAGGATATCGGTCCTGATAGTGATGATCAGGCCGGAGACGATACAGAGATGCACGAGGCTGAGCCAGTGCATCACGAGTTTCCTTCATCACACTTGTCTTCTTCTTCTCTTGATATATGAATACCCTTGCATGTTCGGTCCATACAATTCTTAGGGCAATAGATGAATTCGGTCACAGATTGTTAGGGTTTTAGGCTACATTTCTTTTCTTAATTAAATTGATAATTCGTATGATTTAATTACCTAATGATATCATGAATTAAGACCTAGGAACATCACATACAAAAGCCAAAGAAGTTGCTGCAAGTCCTTGGAAACCTATGCTTCGACAGTGGAGATTTACAATCATGTGTTCAATTCCAATTATAGCTTCTGCCAAGCTTTTCTTGCAGGTGAAAGTCTTCTTTTTTCTATTTTAGACTACATTACAAATCTGTTAGTTGCAGATAGTAGGTTTCCTGGATGGCTAAGGCACTCCACGAAGTTGAAAATTTCCTTAATTTCTGATAGCTGGTTTAAGGCTTACATCAAATATAAACATTAGATTCTTGAATTCGTAAGTATGGAAATTGAAGAGAGCTCTCAACTTAGGTTCTGAGAAGAGGTTGAAAGAATCAATCGCAACCGTTTATAGCTTCGCTGATAAAATCATGTGGTCAAGAATGGATGCCAAGCAAGAATCTGTAGATCTACTTTCTCGATTCATTGGGAGCAACTCTAAAGAGTCTAACTCGCTCGAGTTCCTTCGCGATATCGTCACTCTCATGGTTGATCTAGATCCTTGGTTCACGCGAGTACGTGAAGCAGAACATTCTGAAAGAGCTGAAAGAAATTCGGACACATAACGGGAAGAATATCAGTGATACATACAGCTTCAACGAGCTACAACAGATGCACGATATCTGCAAAGCGTGATTTCGAGAGGCGATGAGGCTTTATTCGTCAGCTGCAATCTGATAAGTTCAGTATGACATAGCTGTAGCATGTTGTAGCATGCCCCAATATATGCCGTTAAGTGTTCGCAATCAAAATTATTTTCCTTTGAAGGAAGCAGAGTTTTTACATGAGCAGATCTACCAAACCTCACCAGATTGCAGCGAGGGAACCAAGCTGGCGGCCAGGGGCGGAGCCAGGGATTTAACATGGGGGGCCGAATGTATGTGGGCCAATGTGGGACCCACTATAGGTCTCATCTCATAATATATTATTATATTTTAATGTGGAGTCTACATTACAAATTAGGAAAATTAATAGAAAATTCGTGAGTGTAAGAGAGAGAAAAGAATAATTTGAGAAAGAGAGAGTGAATACCTGATGTGGAGAAGATTTAGGAAAATTCCAAAATTTGCTAATTACTTCAATATTTTGTGAGACGTTTGAGACAAAAAAAGAAAAAAAAAATATGAATAAAAGAGGGGATTTATGAGAGAATAAATAGAAATAAAAATAGGAGAGAATATATAAGGAGAAATTCATGGATTGTGAGTTAGTTTTTAATTAGAATTTAACGTTTTATTCCTTAAAACTAGGGATTTAATGATAACCATTAGATAAAGATTATGAATGACATTTGTACCCATCATCTTTATCTTAAATTTTATTTTTAATTTTTGGAGGGGGGCCAAACAGTGGTATTTCACATTTAAAGATAGAGAAATAAGGAAAAAAACAATGGATAATTACAATTTCAAAAAATCCGGGGGGGGGGGGCATGGCCCCTCCGGGTCCAACGTGGCTCCGCCACTGCAGGCAGGGGAGGTTGATTTTCAAGGCTTCAAGCTAGTCGCATGCTGCTGCAGCTCAAGAAACCAGTTTTATTAGTTGAAAAGCCCAAAGATGATTTGAAACAAAAGGATTTTATCGCTGCTACAAATATACCGAACATGGCTCAATTACCATTCCGAGAAGAACTTCACGTTCAACCCAAGTGCTATCCGAGACTTTAATGACACGGAACCAGCTTGGATCCATGAAATCATCGGAAATCAAGAACAAAAGCAGCTTATCCTAGTGTGCAAAGAAGCATCTTGGCTTATTCTAGTCGAGAATTGCAATATATTGCACCAAAAGAGACAAGTTCATCACGGGAGCACAACGGTAAGACTCCAAAGTAGAAGATGAGATGTCTTCTGGCAAAGATGACACCGATCAAAAGGCAAAAGGCATCTTCTCAATCCCCACTCTATTGGTAATCAACCAATCGATCTACCAGTACAAATCAAGGGACCTAATCAGTCAATTACCTTTCAGAATGGCGAGAACGTTCCAACTTCAAGGATTGAAGACTAGGTGACGCTAAAAACAATCAGTGTTAAATGACGATGACAGATTAACAATATGACGATGTTTAACAATATTGTTGAATTTCAACAATATGACGATGTTTACGTTCGACACGACCATTTTGTTCAGATGTATTGTAAAACCCAGCCCTAACCTTGACCCGGAAACCTTGTTATTTGTAGGTCCGATGACCCGAAGTAAAGTAAGAAGTCAGCTTTGGGCCATCCCAGTAGAGGACTTGGCGTCTGGCTTTGAATCCATGAAAGTTGATGATGAAGTTCTATTTATGGAAACTGAATCTTGATGAAGATCGGATTAGTTGATGGACTTGGAGTGCTCTCTATCTTGGTTTCAAGGCATTTCTACCTATTAAGTAAGTCACTTGACATGTGTGCAAAACCCCTTTAGGATTGGATTTGATCTGGGTCTTCAATTCCTGGTTTTGGAATTGCTGTCAGCATTGGTCGACTGATTGGTCGACTGGGCCAGTCGACCAATCCATTCGACCAATGAGTACAGCAACTCCAGAATTGGTTTGTGTTGGATGTTTTGGTATCTTTTCTGTTAGGGATCTTTCCTAATATGTTGTATACACTTGTTTAGGACCTTCTTCTCAAGTTTGCCAAGATCTTACTTGATTTCTTAGGATTCCTTTGCGAGTTATAAAAGGTAAGGATGGTTATTTCCTTAATTACATAGATAGCATGAATCTAGTTTCTATATTTGAATATCATTGATATGTTTCCTTAATTAGATTCTTACTACGATATACTACTGTTGCATAACTTTGATTACAGTAGCATTACTTATTCATATTAAAATTGATTCATGTATGATTTACTTACCAATTATATACAAGTTGATTGTAATTATTGATTTCTTTCCATATATGAAGTTACCATATATGTGATGATATGAATTGATGCATGTGTATGCTTAAGTATGGTTTGGAAAGGAGAGGTGTCCTTTTGACACTTCTGTCCTTGGACTACTACGGGAATATTATGGGATGTTTCCGGAGATGCCCTCTGGACACCTTCCTAAACTGTTGGATGACATATCTAGGATTGTCTAGTAGTGTTTGGCTAGGATGTCCTGTTATGTCAGACCCTAATCGGAGGGGTATTGAGACCGAACGACCCGTGGTAGCAATGGGGATTCATGGGCGCTCAAGACCGGTAACCAACCCGTGAGAGGACAGGAATCACATTGTGGGGGCCATTTATTGGTAGGGTTGCATATGGTTAGACTTGGGCTCACGGGCACTTAAGACCGGTAACCTACCCGTGAGAGGACGTGAGAGCTTCCCGTTTACCATATGTGGATGATCAATAGGGTTGATGAGTCCGTAGTCAGGGACTATGAGGACTCTAGTGTGAAGGATACCGGAAAGGATCGTCAGGGACGAGGAATGGACGTATCTGGATCTGACTTGATGTAACTAAGTAGAAGACTTGCATTTGGCTAGGTTTTACCCTGACATGCGCCGGTACTTAGACCAGTGGTGATGTGAGAGAGTGGTGACTTAACCCCCAGCCATGGAATGTCCCGAGGGATGCCGGACCCATTACCAACTGATGATGAGTGATTGAGACCTTCCTAAAGAAGTACGGTGCTATGACTTAATGTAAAACCCAGCCCTAACCTTGACCCGGAAACCTTGTTATTTGTAGGTCCGATGACCCGAAGTAAAGTAAGAAGTCAGCTTTGGGCCATCCCAGTGGAGGACTTGGTGTCTGGCTTTGAATCCATGAAAGTTGATGATGAGGTTCTATTTTTGGAAACTGAATCCTGATGAAGATCTAATTAGTTGATGGACTTGGAGTGCTCTCTATCTTGGTTTGAAGGCATTTCTACCTATTAGGTAAGTCACTTGACTTGTGTGCAAAACCCCTTTAGGATTGGATTTGATCTGGACCTTCAATTCCCTGTTTTGGTCTTCTTTCGACGCATTGGTCGACTGATTGGTCGATCGGGGCCAGTCGACCAATCCACTCGACCAATGAGTCTTGTCTTTGGCAATTAGGTTGTTCTTGCTCTATTTAAGTCCAATCTCGAGTCCACTTCGTATTTGCTGCCTCCAAACTCTCCGGAACGAACCAAAGACCTCTGCAAGTCATCTCTCTTGCATCCTTGGTGTTTTCTTGACGGATCTTCGTCGAAACTCTTCTTTTGCATCAAAAGGTATGTCTACTCTCTCTTCTTCTCCTCCATCTTTGTTTTTCTTTCCTTTTTGAGTTGAGACAGTAGAAGAGATGCTGCATTCTCTGTTGCAAACATCTCTGAACATGTTCTCATGATCATCCTAAGGATTTGAGGCTAGAACAATGATCTTAACCATGATCATTGCAAGCTTTTGAAGGAATCATGATCAAACCATGATCTAATCTTTGTTAATCTTCTAATCTGAATTCTGATCTCTTTGGATCTTCTATGTTGATCATGTTAGTAGTTAATTACTGTGTTTTCCTTCCATAATCCATAATCTATAGATCTCTAGTGTTCTCTTCTACCTTACTATGTGTTCTTCATGATGCATGGTAGTTACATATATGGTAGGTTTTATTTCCTTATTTAGATTTATGCTTCTAAGCCTTGTTCTTTGAGGATCTAAGTATGTTTTCATGATACCTTTACCTGAAGCAATGATCCATCCTCCTATTGTTCTTGTCTTTGTTTTCTATTTCAAATTCATCAAGATCCATGGTTGATTTAATTATGGTAACTTTTTGTTTCCTAATTTGGATCTTGATATCTTGATTTGATTGGTGTTTTGAGGTCCCCTATATGTTAGAATACTACTGATGTAGTCTACCCCTTGATTAGTACCCTTTTGAACCACCAAATTCGGATTTCATATCTTAAAACTCTGATTTTATAGGTCTATCGTCGCATTGGTCGATCGATTGGTCGATCGGACCAGATCGACCAATCCACTCGACCAATGAGTACAGCAACTCCAGAATTGGTCTATGTTGGATGTTTTGGTATCTTTTCTGTTAGGGATCTTTCCTAATATGTTGTATATACTTGTTTAGGACCTTCTTCTCAAGTTTGCCGAGATCTTACTTGACTTCTTAGGATTCCTTTGCGAGTTATAAAAGGTAAGGATGGTTATTTCCTTAATTACATAGATAGCATGAATCTAGTTTCTATATTTGAATATCATAGATATGATTCCTAAATTAGATTCTTACAATGATATACTACTGTTGCATAACTTTGATTACAGTAGCATTACTTATTCATATTAAATTGATTCATGTATGATTTACTTACCAATGTTACAAAAGTGATTGTAATTATTGATTTCTTTCCATATATGAAGTTACCATATATGTGATGATATGAATTGATGCATGTGTATGCTTAAGTATGGTTTGGAAAGGAGAGGTGTCCTTTTGACACTTCTGTTCTTGGACTACTACGGGAATATTATGGGATGTTTCCGGAGATGCCCTCTGGACACCTTCCTAAACTGTTGGATGACATATCTAGGATTGTCTAGTAGTGTTTGGCTAGGATGTCCTGTTATGTCAGACCCTAATCGGAGGGGTATTGAGACCGAACGACCCGTGGTAGCAATGGGGATTCATGGGCGCTCAAGACCGGTAACCAACCCGTGAGAGGACAGGAATCACATTGTGGGGGCCATTTATTGATAGGGTTGCATATGGTTAGACTTGGGCTCACGGGCGCTTAAGACCGGTAACCAACCCGTGAGAGGACGTGAGAGCTTCCCGTTTACCATATGTGGATGATCAATAGGGTTGATGAGTCCATAGTCAGGGACTATGAGGACTCTAGTGTGAAGGATACCGGAAAGGATCGTCAGGGACGAGGAATGGAAGTATCTGGATCTGACTTGATGTAACTAAGTAGAAGACTTGTAGGACACCTTTGTACTGGACTGAGACAGGTGAAAGAAAAGTCTTAGGTCCTGAAATGATTGAAGCTACAAGTGCTATGGTAGATATGATAAGAGAAAGGATTAAGTCTGCCCAGTCGAGACAGAAATCTTATACTGATAAGAGAAGGACCGATTTGGAATTTCAAGTTGGAGAGAAAGTATTTCTGAAGGTTTCACCAATGAAGGGTGTGATGAGATTCAATGTTAAGGGAAAGCTTAGCCCTCGTTACATTGGACCTTTCGAGATTTTGGAAAAGGTTGGACCTGTTGCGCATCGATTAGCATTACCTCCGCCTCTTGCTGGTGTCCACAATGTGTTTCATATTTCGATGCTCCGAAAATACATAGAGAATCCGGAACACATTTTGCAGCAAGCACCTGAAGGACTTAGTGCTGATTTGACCTATGATGAAGAACCGGCCGAAATCTTGGATAGGAAGGACAAGCAGCTGCGGAATCGCACCATCCCTTTGGTGAAGATTCGGTGGAAGAACCATACCCCTGAAGAAGCTTCTTGGGAGAAGGAAGAAGACATGAAGGAGAAGTTTCCTTACCTCTTTGGAAGCACAGGTACGCTTTCAATTTCAAGGATGAAATTTCTTTAAGGGGGGGAGAATGTAAAACCCAACCCTAACCTTGACCCGGAAACCTTGTTATTTGTAGGTCCGATGACCCGAAGTAAAGTAAGAAGTCAGCTTTGGGCCATCCCAGTAGAGGACTTGGTGTCTGGCTTTGAATCCATGAAAGTTGATGATGAAGTTTTATTTATGGAAACTGAATCTTGATGAAGATCGGATTAGTTGATGGACTTGGAGTGCTCTCTATCTTGGTTTCAAGGCATTTCTACCTATTAGGTAAGTCACTTGACATGTGTGCAAAACCCCTTTAGGATTGGATTTGATCTGGGTCTTCAATTCTCTGTTTTGGAATTGCTTTGTCGGCATTGGTCGACTGATTGGTCGATCGGGCGATCGACCAATCCACTCGACCAATGAGTACAACAACTCCGAAATTTGTTTGTGTTGGATGTTTTTTTTTTTTTTTTGTTAGGGATCTTTCCTAATATGTTGTATACACTTGTTTAGGACCTTCTTCTCAAGTTTGCCAAGATCTTACTTGATTTCTTAGGATTCCTTTGCGGGTTATAAAAGGTAAGGATGGTTATTTCCTTAATTACATAGATAGCATGAATCTAGTTTCTATATTTGAATATCATTGATATGTTTCCTTAATTAGATTCTTACTACGATATACTACTGTTGCATAACTTTGATTACAGTAGCATTACTTATTCATATTAAAATTGATTCATGTATGATTTACTTACCAATTATATACAAGTTGATTGTAATTATTGATTTCTTTCCATATATGAAGTTACCATATATGTGATGATATGAATTGATGCATGTGTATGCTTAAGTATGGTTTGGAAAGGAGAGGTGTCCTTTTGACACTTCTGTCCTTGGACTACTACGGGAATATTATGGGATGTTTCCGGAGATGCCCTCTGGACACCTTCCTAAACTGTTGGATGACATATTTAGGACTGTCTAGTAGTGTTTGGCTAGGATGTCCCGTTATGTCAGACCCTAATCGGAGGGGTATTGAGACCGAACGACCCGTGGTAGCAATGGGGATTCATGGGCGCTCAAGACCGGTAACCAACCCGTGAGAGGACAGGAATCACATTGTGGGGGCCATTTATTGGTAGGGTTGCATATGGTTAGACTTGGGCTCACGGGAGCTTAAGACCGGTAACCAACCCGTGAGAGGACGTGAGAGCTTCCCGTTTACCATATGTGGATGATCAATAGGGTTGATGAGTCCGTAGTCAGGGACTATGAGGACTCTAGTGTGAAGGATACCGGAAAGGATCGTCAGGGACGAGGAATGGACGTATCTGGATCTGACTTGATGTAACTAAGTAGAAGACTTGCATTTGGCTAGGTTTTACCCTGACATGCGCCGGTACTTAGACCAGTGGTGATGTGAGAGAGTGGTGACTTAACCCCCAGCCATGGAATGTCCCGAGGGATGCCGGACCCATTGCCAACTGATGATGAGTGATTGAGACCTTCCTAAAGAAGTACGGTACTATGACTTAAAGCATGTCTGCCAATAGAGACCAGCATACATAGAGTTAGATTCATTCATTCATTGCTTGTCTCATATCATATTGCATTTATGTTTGTTCTGAAATCTTGCCATTTATGTTATTATGGATTTTAACTGCCTTACTGAGTTTCTTTGAAACTCATTCCTTTATTGTACAATGTTTGTTAGACTATCCTGCAGGTACTGAATACTATGACGGTTCCTATGAAGAAGCGCAAGGCGAAGAGGCATATCTCCAGGAAGGTGATTGCGGTTACCACAATTACACTGAAGATTTCGCGAGTGGTTATGCTCCGTACGATGCTTAGTCCGACCATTGAGTGGAAGCGTCCTTGTGCCATTTATGAGATTTACACTTATAAGGATGTTGTCTATAAAGTGGAGAACAATTTAGTTACCCATTACACTTGCTACTGGGATTAGATTTTGTCTAGTTTATTCTCTTTTAGAGCTACTTTTCCGCTGGTTGTAGAGTGGGATTTTCGCCTCACTTTACTTATCTGTTTGACACTCTGATTATATCTGGTACTCTGATTCATTTATGATTCATTCTTTCCTTATTGGATCTATGGTTTATCTTCCGCACTTTTATTATGATTGTTCATGATTATGTTATTGTTTATGTGGGAGGTTGATTACTCGATACTTGATCTTCGGGCTGTGGATCACACTCTCGGGTATGCCAGATAGGGTACTGGCTGGGAGGATGTGACACAACAAGTTATGAGCAGCAGTAGGCACATGAAGAACATTATCAAGGTGAAAACTATGATCATTAACTGAGAATGATGAAGAGCCAGTATGAGAGATGGACAGACCTGAATCATCACCAAGACGAACAGAATCAGGTCCAAGATATTCTGCCGGAGACCTAAGAGCACGCAACTTAGAAGTGATGTGATGAGAAGCACCCGAATCAGGTATCCAATTCATAACACTATGATTTGCACTAGCAAGATTAGCTTGAGGAGAGTTCCAAGATGAAGTAGAACCCAAAGCAGACCTCGAAGCATAGCGTTGAAGATGAAAACAAGATTTTGCATTATGACCGGGATGATCGTAGATTTGATAGAACAGGGAAGAACCAGAACGACCTCCATGACGCCCTCCAGGGGACACAAAACGACCACCAAAACGACCATTAGAAAATCGAGAGTTGAAGGAATGCGAAGCAAAACCACCGCGAGATAGACGAGAAGCAGAGGTGGTCGCCACTTGAGCAGTAACATTTGTAAGATCTTGCAAAACAGAGGACAAGCGCATCTCTTCACAATATAGCATACCATACAGATCAGACATCTTGATTGGAGTGTCACGAGTAGTGACAGAAGTGACGAACGCCTGATACTCAGAGCTCAAACCACCAAGAATGAACAACACCAGATCTGACTCGGAAACCGGCTGTGATGCAAGAGCAAGAGCATCAGAAATCTTCTTGAGTTTTAGCAAATAATCAGCCATGGAATCAGAACCCTTTTTAACATGATGTAGTTGCATACGTAGCTGCATAACTCTCGCCTGAGAAGACGAAGCAAACGCTGATGACAACTCAGCCCAGACCTCAGCAGCAGTGTTAAGACCGACGACTTGCGAGTGAACAGGTTCCATGAGGCTCGATAGAATCCAACTAAGAAGAAGTTGATCTTGGTACTGCCAAGTGAGGAACTCAGGATTTTCGAGTGGTGAAGCCGAATCAAGACTCAAAATCGGTGAAGGTTTAGGTTTAGTACCATCAATCAAACCCATCATACCAGAACATCGAAGCAGAGGGAGAAATTGACTCTGCCATACGAGATAGTTCTCAGGAGTTAACCGAATTGAAAGAAAATGGTGAATATTGGGAAAACTCGTTGATGGAGAAGACAAACCAGATGGAAACGCCATGGATGGAGCAGCCATGGATGGAGCAGAAGCAGATGTAACCGAATCAGAGGCCATTTAGGTTAAGAAAGACCAAAGAATCAAGTCAAGAATCAAGAAGATAAGAGAGAGAGAAAGAGCGCAGGATAGCAGGGATTTAAAGACCGCAGGAACGAACCTTCTGTGATGATACCATGTTAAATGACTGAAATCCTTGATCTCATTTGAGATCACAATCTTATATTTATAGAATATGACAGCAGTACAATATATGAAAGACAATACACATGTGCTACACTTTAACCATACACATGTGCTACACTCTAACAATCAGAGACAGTCTGAAATATTGAAAATTCTTCTGTTGCCCTAAGAACTCGGGATGTTGAAAAAAGAACTCAGTTAATTCAAAACCAAAGTATGGTAACTCAACGACCCAACTCACTAAAGGCTGTAAACTTACTAAGACATGGCCTAGATTTAGGCCCACCTCTAGCTGAAGCCCCATTGAACTAGGGAAGACCAACTAGGTTCTATTCGGTTTGATTGTATGTGGTCGGACCACAGACCAATGATATGCTTAACCAACATTGAAGTATTTGGTTCTTTTTCTCCGTGCTCGTTATGCATGCGTTTCACATGCCAATAATACGTAGACGAGTTTTGGCTAGTACAACTACTTTATTGTCCATTTCTAATAAAATGTGATTGACCAAATTCTAAGTCATCTTTTAGAATCATATAACTATCAAAAGTGAGTGACTATTCATCAGAACTGTTATAGTCCGAATACTCATAAGGTTGGGTCATGATCAATTATGTTCTAGAAAGGAATTATACAAAAAAACTTCTGCTTCAATGAACAATTCTCACATAGTCATATTTTAGGTCTCGATTGGAAGCAGTAAGCCACAGGACAAACTAAAACAACCAAAAGGCTTTAGACAACTATTTGGACGACAAGAAATACATGGACGTGCATGGGATGGAAAATGATTCAACTTAGGATGGAATTTTATGTGTAGCTAGTCCAAATTAATTAAATGTGTTTTGTTGCAGATATATTCTCTACTATAAGATAATATTAAATTACTTTAATTTACAACATTCTTACCGTTGATGAATCAAATTTTAAAATCCTCTGCACCTGTCTCTTCTAAACTAGCTTAACCGTTTTTTAAGGGTTTAAAAAAGTTAATAAGATTACTTTAACTAACTAATTCATTAAGACAAAGTAATGTTTCATTGAAAATTGAAAAGGAATAAAATCCGGGAAAATCTTTCTAAATTTAAATTTTTTTTTTTTTTTTTTTTGGTAAAAAATTTAAATTTTTTTAACGTTCTGCAATTTAAACACTAAACATGTGTAAGAACAAAAATACGAAATGATCAAAATTTAGAAACTAAGTATAACTCAACGGTAAAAAATAAGTTCTATAAATACTCTTCAATCTCATTAAAGATAGAAAGTACAGAAACAATTACGTAGCTATTGGATTACTGCTAAAATATCTGCTTTACTTCAAGAATGGGAAAAACAATTCGATGGTTCAAGAACCTAATGGAGAAGAAGAAACAGAAGGAACAGAGCAGTTATGGCGAAGATAAGAGGAGATGGAGTTTACCAACTGTTGTTCCTGAGATTGAAGCTGAAGCTGTGTTGGTGAAATCCCATTACAACAAAACCGTTGGAGAACTCAACAAGCAAGCAATTGCAGCCACAGCTGCGGCAGTTGATGCTGCTCTAGTTGCTGCATATGCTTCGGCTGAGATGGCTAGACTTACTATTGATGGGAGAAAAACAATCTTTGTTGGTGATCGAGAGGGATGGGCTGCAGTGAAGATTCAATCTATCTTCAGGGGATACTTGGTAAGTGTTTGAATCTCGAATGAGTTTTCTGTTTTTTTTTTCCCAAGACTTGTTATTAAAAGGGCAATGATGTTTATTGCAGGCGAGAAAAGCTCTCCGAGCTTTGAAAGGAGTAGTGAAGGTTCAAGCCCACATTAGGGGTTTTCTAGTTAGAAAGCGAGCAGCTTCAACTCTGCGTAGGATGCAAGCTCTGATGAGAACCAAACAAGCCATTTTGTCGCAGAGAGCGCAACAGCGTACCTTCACTGTAAGAAAGACTTGGAACATCTCAAATTTGAAACCCATTTTCTGTTGTATGAACTAATAAGGGAACATTCAATTTTTCAGGAAAATTTTGAGAGAACAAGCAGAGAGCATAGGAGTTCAATTCAACCTAGGAGGCAATCATCGAGTTTCAACTTGGTTAAGAGCCCAGAAATTGTGGATATGAATATCTGTAAGGCAATATCAAGATCTCGTAGAACCAATGCATCTCCTCTGCAATGCCCTAATTACATGACCAACACCCAATCGTTCATGGCCAAAGTGAAGTCAAGTCCAGGTCGAATGGGGAAGGATGAATCAAGGGCCAACTTTAGCAGGGCTGAGATGGAGAGGTCCTGTTCTCGGGTTGAAAAAGCTTTCTATCTCAAGAATGCAGGATTGGCTAGGTTGGAGAAACTGAGAGGTGTTTGCTGACTGATAGAGAAAGAGGAGATACCTGCGAAAATGACTTCTAATGGAGTTTTTCTTCTGTGATTCTGTGCTTCCATAGTTTTCCCTTGTTTTGTTCTTCTTTTTGGTAGGAATTCATAGCAGATCTGTTGTAGGCACACGCCCAATCCCAATGTCAATGTAGTTTTGTTTAATTTTCCTTCTAGGGTTGTTGTAGTCATTTAATTCTGTATAGAAATTGATCTTTTTTTATCGAAGAAATATATTAATTACTGATTAAGCATCATACATATGTCATCAGTTTGTATGGGGCTTAAATTGCCTAGTCTGTTGGTTGGTACATAATCGCTAATAAACTTACTAGGTATACTATTAAAGGAGTTAAGGAGTGTTGGGGACTTATAATTACTAAATGTGGCATGTAGCAAAGTAGACTTAATGTCTACCAAATGAGATATTAGGTGAATAGGCCAATGCAACTTGGGTGGAGTGTCGAAGAGGGGGATTGCCTTAATGTCATTGATCCACACTTCTTTGATGCGATCAATGTCCGTGTTCTTGATTCCTTCCTTTATTGCCTTCATTAACGCTTCTATCGAGTTGTTTTTTTCCAGCTGCCCTGCTTTAGCAAAAGTGAAACAGCCATGCCCCATAAATCCTACACTCCATCTTGCCACCTTTAGTTCTTCATTATATACCCCTGCATATAACAATTTAGGAAAATAAGTATCTAGCATTCTATACTCATGTTGTGAATTGTGAGAGATATTGTTGGGGTGTTTGTCCAAAGTAGGTGAGAGGTTCATATCCAGAAGCCATCTGTTGATATTTGTTATTATCTTATGGGGATTGGGCTTAAGTTTTTTCATAGATTCATCATTTCTCTCTTCCCATATGAAATAACATGAAGTCACAAAGGCTGAAAAATACTACTGAGTTTTATGCTTGTCTAGTTGGAAATCAACTAGGAACTTATTGCACAAGTACAACATGGATCTTTGAGCTAGGTGTTCTATTCGCAGTCCAAGAGGTCCCGCCGCCCAGATTCTCTGGGCCCATTCACAAGAGATGAAGACATGCCAGATAGTCTCTGTCTTATCTCCGCACAGTTCACAAAGATTGTGCATTTCCGTCCATCAAGATAGTGTAGCTCTAACTGGTAGGCCTGCATTCAGAAGATGCCAAAAGAAGGATTTGAGTTTGGAATGTAGCAGTAGTTTCCAGAACATTTTCCACCATTGGGTGAAAGCACTGGTCATTATATCAAATTTTTGTTTACTCAGAGCCTTACCTGCCAATTTAGAAAAGAAATCACCCTTGGTGGATATGTGTGATATCCAGGTGTCATGTGAATGATTGAGATTCAAAAGGGAGATAGGGAATTGAGTGAGATTAAAGTTTGAGAGATACTCCCTGTTTACCAAAATATACTGTGACATTTCAGCGACTGTTGTGTTGTGTACCCAAATGTTTGATTGAGGGTACTTCTCACTTACAATCTTGGCATCAGGTAACTAGGGGTCATACCAGAATTAGGTGTTGGTGCCATTCCCTATCTGACGGGAGATCATGTTCTTCAAGTCTAGAATGATATTGAACAGGCTTTGCCAAGGCCAGGAACCCCTTTTGTTTTGACTTTGGGAATGAACAAGCTTGAGTTGGGGAAGTATTTGGCTTTAACAGCTGAAGCCCATAGGGATGTGGGGTCATTAAGAAGTTTCCAGCCTTGTTTGAGCAGCAGGGCTTTATTTATATCGTCAACTTTCTTGAGCCCCAGTCCCCCTAGATGTTTTGGTGTGCAGCATTTGTCCCATGAGATTAAGGCCACCTTCTTTTTTTGATTATGGCTTCCTAACCAAAATCTATGGCATAGAGAATCAATTTGTTTGTAGATTGATTTTGGGAAGTGAAAGCATTGCATGTGGTAGAGAGATAAGGGTTGTAAGACAGATTTGATGAGAACTTCTCTTCCAACAAATGAGAGGGTAGATGCTTTCCATGAGGCAAACCGACTATTGATCTTGTTAAGGAGGAGCTTGAAGTTCTTTGACTTGGAACTTCCATGCAGCAGGTTAGTTTTGAGGTACTGAGTATCCTTTTTCATTTCAGAGATCCTCAACATCGACAAGAGTTGGGTTTTTTGTTCATGGCTGATGTTTCTACTAAAAAAGGCTCCACTTTTCTCCAAATTGATTTATTGTCCTGTGATATCAGAGAAAAGCTCCATAGTGGCTTTCAAGGTCAACACATCCTCCTTTTCCATATGACAAAAAAGAAACGTGTCATTTGCAAAGAAAATGTGAGAAACTTTTGGTGCATTTTTTGCAATTTTAATGCCTTTGAACATATTGAGAGACCTATATTCATTAAGAATATGGATAGGATTTCCATAATGAGTAGGAAGAGGTAGGGACTGAGTGGCCATCCCTATCTAATTCCCCTAGTGCCAGAAAACCACTGGAAGGGGTAGCCATTGATTTTGACCGAGTAATTGGCGGAGCTCATGAGCTTAGAGACAAGCACCAAGTTTGATTAAACCCTAAGAATTTAAATAGGTCACTAATAACCTTCCACTCCACTCGGTTGTAGGCTTTAGACATGTCGAGTTTCAGGGCGACATAACCTACCTTGCCCCTGGTCTTGTTCATGAAATGGACAATCTCATGTGCAAGGAACACATTCTCAGTTATTTGTCTTCTGGGCACAAAGGCATCCTGAAGGGGGGAGATAATTTGGTTAAGGATGGGTTTCAACCGGAGGGCTAAGATTTTTGCAAGGATCTTATAAGTGACATTACAAAGGCTTATGGGTCTAAACTCAGAGACAAGCTGAGCATTCTCGTTTTTGGGTATGAAGCACAATAGAGTATAATTATTAACCCACGGTAGAGTCCCCATGGTGAAGAACGAGGTGACAAAGTGTTGGACATCTCTACAAATAAGGTCCCAATTTTTTTGGAAGAAAAAAGCATTGAACTCGTCACACCCTGGTGCTTTGTAGGGTCCCAAAGATAGAACTGTCCTTTTTATTTCTTCAAGTGTAGGGACAGAAGCCAACGAAGAAAGACTGTCCCTATCATCCAAGGGAGGGAAAAGGCTTTGAATGAAAGAGGTATCAAGGGGTTTGGAGGTTGAAAAGAGATTATGCATGTATTGGGCAAAAGCAAAAGCAATGAGATGTGGTTCGACTAGGGTGAGGCCATCGCGATCAATGGATTCAACTTTTCTTATATGATTGTTAATCTTGGAGCTGAGGTGATAAAATCTAGTATTTTGTCACCCACAAAGATGTACATGCTTCTAGATTTTTGAAACCAGAAGAACTCTTCAGCATCAAGGGCCCAGGATAGCAAAGCTTTCTTTTCACCAATTGTTTTCAGGTCAGGATACGGGCTGGATTCCATGGTATCAATTTCCACAGTCAAACGATCAAACAAACCATTAACATTGACAAAAGAAGAGGCATTCCAATGGGATAGGAATCTAGAGAGGTTGGCCCCTGTTTGCTTCCCAAGCTGAAGATATATCTGTCAAGAAGCTTGGGTGAAGATGCCATGCAATTTGATAGTGAAAGAGTTTCTTCCCGCAACGCTTATTTTCTAGGATAGAGAGGAGAATGGGGTTATGGTCCGAGCAATTTGCAGGTAATTTTTGGATCTAGGTAGAAGAGAAAAGGGTGATCCAATTGGAATTAGCAAACAAAATGGTCAAGCTTTTCCTTGGTGAGATTTGGTGGCTTTTGACGGTTAGTCCACGTAAATTTTGGACCCGTGCTGAAATCTCCAACAGGGAATGCGAGTTAACCATCTCCAGGAAAGAGTATAACGCCAGTGTGGGCTTGAACGTGCCTCCCAATTTGTTATCAGTAGATATAACCTCATTAAAATCTCCAAAAATGAAATAAAGTTTATTTGTTGAAGCTATGAACGATTCCAAAAATTCCCAGAACACAATCCTCTCTGAATAGGTTGGGGGGCATAGATAAAGATTGCAATCCAGGGTGAGGGTTTGTTACCCGAGATGGCAATGACATGTTTATCAGCTAGTAGTAAAGATACTGAACAACCAGTTTGGGAAAGAACAAGCAGATCTCCTTTAAGACCCTTCGTACTAGAGCTATTAACAAACCCAACAATGGAGAACCCTTTAAACAGAGAGCTATGTGAACAAAACAGGTTCTGGTGGTTGGAACACTTAATATCACATAAGAAGAGAACCAGAGGTTTGTGCTTAAGTAATATCTTCTTGAGACACTGCCGAGAGAACTTCCCATTCACACTCCTAATATTCTAGGAGAGGTATAGAGGTATTTCATTTCCAAACACGTTTTTCCCCTCTTTTTTATTTTTTTCCTTTCTCTTTTTTCCCTTCTTGTTTTCCCTTCTTTTTTTCCGAGGGGAGATTGTAGAAAATTATATAACACAAAAGCAGACAGTAGGGTAGTAGGAACAGAAGTACCAGAAAAAACACTAATTTAGAAAGCAAGGAGATAGTATCAGAAGCATCAAAAAGAAAGTATCAGAAAGACCAGGAAAGCCACATGATAAAATTAAGTAAATTAGCAACAGGCCCAAGCAACATAGACAACGTTAAGAAGAACCAGATGGGAAACAAAACTACACAAGAACTAGTTTAATGACTATCTACAGGTCACTTCTGGAGCATATCATTTACAAGACCCAGAAACTGGGCAATAGGTTCCTTGATCATGAAATCCAAGCAATTTTAGTAAATACAATCAAACGAATACTATTCGATACAAAGATGAAGTGCTCTACCATGGATTCTTTACAAAAAGTGCTCGACCAAGAAAAGTTCGAAGGATTCTACAGTCAAAATTGCGTCCAACCATGTGATTACATTCACAAAATAAAAAAGAGTAAGACCTAAGAAATTAGCATCGAAAAAGAAAAAGACCTAAGTCCCTAAGGCATAAAAAAGAGTAAGACCTAAGTCCCTTAGGCGTTGAAAAGAGAAAGACCTAAGAAATTAGGCATTAAAAAAGAAAAAGACAGGCATAAAAAAGAGTAAGACCTAAGTCCCTTAGGTGTCGAAAAGAGAAAGACCTAAGAAATTAGGCATCGAAAAAGAAAAAGACCTAAGTCCCTTAGGCATAAAAAAGAGTAAGACCTAAGTCCCTTAGGCGTCAAAAAGAGAAAGATGTAAGTCCCTTAGGCATCAAAAAAAGAAAAAGATCTAAGTCCCTTAGGCATCAAAAAGAGTATGACCTAAGTCCCTTAGGCGTCGAAAAGAAAAATACCTAAGTCCCTTAGGCATCAAAAGAGTAAGACCTAAGTCCCTTAGGCGTCGAAAAGAGAAAGACCTAAGTCCCTTAGGCATCAAAAAAAGAAAAAGAACGAAGTCCCTTAGGCATCAAAAAGAGTAAGACCTAAGTCCCTTAGGCATCGAAAAGAAAAAGAGCTAAGTCCCTTAGGCATAAAAAAGAGTAAGACCTAAGAAATTAGGCATCGAAAAAGAAAAAGACCTAAGTCCCTTAGGCATCAAAAAAAAAAAGAAGGAAAAAGACCTAAGTCCCTTAGGCATCAAAAAAAAAAAGAAGGAAAAAGACCTAAGTCCCTTAGGCATCACAAACAAGTAAGACCTATGAAATTAGGCTCACAGACAAGTAAGACCTATGAAATTAGGCTTCACAAACGAGTAAGACCTATGAAATTAGGCTCACAGACAAGTAAGACCTATGAAATTAGGCTTCACAAAAGAGTAAGACCCAAGAAGAGAGAAGGGCAGTATCCTAAGGGAACTCCCCTTCCTTGAGAAAGAAAAAGTAGGGCAGTATCCTAAGGGAACTCCCCTTGCTCGAGAAAGAAAGAGCAGGGTAGTATCCTAAGGGAACTACCCTTGCTCAAGAAAGAAAAAACAGGGCAGTTGTGAAATTCCACCTAATCCTAACCTTGCTACTGTGCCAAATGCATACATACCATATGCACTATTCGATTTATTCTCTGTCGTGTGAGTTGCCTAGTTTTGTTTGGTAGAAGTTTACCCCGAAGTTGATCTTTCCTCTCTACTATTTCTTCTTATGCATTCTATTCCCTTTGATAGGAGGGTGATCTTGAGTCATTCCCATGATTGATCCTTCTATCCCTGCTGTTCTAGAGTGGATCTCCATATACTCTATAACATTGTGAACTCTCCACATGATGATTTCAAAGAGAAATCAAGTGTGATCTTCATGATTTGTTATTCCTTCTAATTGTTTCAAGACTTCAAGCTTTTCATCTCCTGTTCCTCAATCAAAGGTTAGTAATCTCTCTTGTGTTGTATTGTCTACTCTTACTATCTTTTATTCTTTGTGATTGAGATTTAGAAGAAGATGCTGCATCCTTGCAACCATCTCTTCTACAATCTCCCGTCATTCTTAAGGTTTTATGATCTTCATATTGATCTTCGCCATGATCCTTGTGAAGTCTTCATGAAGCCATGATCATACTTTCGATTTGATTTCAAAGCATGTTAGATTTATTCCTTGTTTTCTTACAAAAGACTTATTGTTATTTATTTTCCATAGATTTTGGAAGAAGAAAGTCAAGGTAAAAGCAATGTATCTCCATCTCTTTCGAAAGCCTAGTACTCTCTCAATTTCGAGGATGAAATTATTTTAAGGGGGGGGGGGGGAATGTGAAATCCAGCCCATACCTAGCCAGGACACCCTATTTGTTTTGGGATAAAGAAAGACTCGTTTGATATTAGACCTTAAAGTTGGACCATTATTTCAGTGTTATTATCTTTGAAAGCCTTAGGAAGTCATGCCAGACCTTTCCCTTAGGTAGATCTATAATATCTGACCTTATCCTAACCTTGACCCGGCCCGGAATCTGTTATGTTTGTAAGTCCGAAGACCCGAAGTGGGGGAAAAAGATACTTGTGGACCCTTTTGATTTATGATTTGGTGTTGGAGCCCAAGCCCATGGACATTGAACCTTTTGGTTTATGACTTGTAGGAGAAAACCCCACTCAATTTGACCCTGTATAGCCCTCTGAATCCCTGTCCGAAGTTGCTGAACCATGTCTGGCAAATCCTGCTTGCGCATCAAAGAGGGATGAGTTAGTTGAAGTACCTAATAAAATCCCATGCTTGATCCGAAGGTATTTATGGAAACTAGACTTCTTGATTGAGTTGTAGAAGAAAACCTCGCTCAATTTGACCCCGTATAGCCCTCTGAATCCCTGTCCGAAGTTGCTGAACTATTTCTGGATTTTCTGCTGAAACCTGTCTTGGTCGATGCCATCAACCAAAGGCATCGACCAAACAAGCCCAGATTCGAGAAAAAAAGATCCTTTTGGATATTCCTTCCTCTATTTAAGTGAAACCTCAAACCTAGAACCATATTTATCTCATTTTCAACACCTGAGAACGAGAGTGGAGCTTCCCAAGGCACTCTCTTGGTATTTGTGAAGGATTCTTGCCCCCAATCATTGCAATCATTGTCTCTCTTCTCCAACTATCATCTTCTAAGGTATGATTCTCTCTCTTGCTCTCTATTCTACTCACTCCCCTTCTTCTTTTACTAATGAGACCATGGCCAAGGTGTTGCAACCTTGCAAACACCTTGCCATGAATGTCTCTTCCCATTTATACTTGCTTTTCCTTCATTCTTGCTATGCTTCACTTACATCTTGATCCTTGCATATGCATTACCATGATTCCTAGCTTAGCAACTTGATTTCTTATATTAGACTGAAATGTGGAGTATGATTAGTCAAATCTCCGGCTTGCAAATGATTGTAATCTTGTTCCTAACCCATTCTCCAACTAATTCTCTAGCTTCCCTTTCAATTACATCGATTTCTCATGAATGCTAGGATTCTTGTCTTTAGAACATAGGACCTCAATTTGGGGGTTTTCATTTGGACCATTGGATTGTGATAATACTTGCTAGGTAGTGTTCTTACATTGTTATTAATCATCCCTCCAAGTTTCGGATCAATCCGAGCCCCGAAAGACCGATTTCGGACCAAATCACCAAAATCCAACTTGCTGCCTGAAACTACTTTGGTCGATGCCATCAACCAAACATGTTGCTGACAACAACTTTGCTCCATTTTTACCCGTTCGACCTTCGATTTTCCCGATTTCTTTTCTAATCTTTCATTTATGTTTGTCTAGGGTCTTAATACCATCTTTGGATCATTCTTTTGAAATTATTGGATTATCATCATCGCAACTTAAGGTAAGGACGGTTATTACCATAATTACATGGATTATGTGAATTATGCCTCTATGTTGGAAACTTAATAGATTCACATTAATTGTTGTATTTTTAACATCATATGACTGTTGTATATACTTCAAGACAGTAGTACCATGTTATATATCATTTTGGTTATCATGATTATGTATTCTTGTTAATTACATATGTGATTGATCATGCTATATTATATCTCGTTTCATATGATGAAATATCATTTATGTATGATGTGATGGAATTGAGAATGTGATTGAATAGGTATGATTTGGGATTGGGGAATGTCCTATTGACATTTCTGTCCTTGGGCATCGAAGGGAATAGTATGGGATGTTCTCCGAAAATGCCTATCGACACTTTCCCGGGTTATTGGATGACATACATAGGATTGTCTAGTTTTTTGGCTAGGATGTCCCTGTCGTATCAGACCCGAATCGGAAGGGCATTGAGACATAAAGACCCATGGTAGGGTATGGTTTGATGGGCGTTCAAGACCGGTAACCAACCCATGAGAGGACATAAACCATACTACGGATACCCGAAAGGGGCTATTTATTGGTAGGGTTGCAAATAGCTAGACTTAGGCTCACGGGCACTCAAGACCGGTAACCAACTCGTGAGAGGACGTGAGAGCTTCCCGTTTACTATTTGTGGATGACCAATAGGGTTGATGAGTCCGTAATCCAGGATTACGTTGATTCTAGTGTGAAGGATACCGGAAATGATCGCCAAGGGCGAGGAATGGATGTATCTGGATCTGAGTTGATATGATTGAGTAGATAACTTGCATTGGGCTAGGCTTTGTCATGACATGCTCCAATACTTAGACCAAATGATGTGAGAGAGTGGTGACTGAATCCCCTACCATGGTTTGAGAGGACTTTACCCAACTACCATGGCAGACCCAAGATACAGAATGGGTTGAGGGGGGAGTGACTGATGACCCAAAGAAGTATGGTGCTATGACTTAAAGCATGTCTACCTTAGAGACTATCATTCATAGAGTTAGAATCATACTTGCATCATGTGTTTCATATCATATTGCATCATGTTATGGTTTGTATCATATGGCTTATGTTTTATGGAATAACTGCCTTGCTGAGTTCTTTTGAACTCACTCCTTTTTGCAACATCTTTTGTTAGACTCTATTGCAGGTACTACTACTGTTGATATGACAGTCAACACTTTGAAGACCAAGTTGGTGACTCGTACCACACTGGTTATGATGAACAGGCTGATAAAGACTAGTAGTCCGAGACTGAGTGTAAAACCCAGCCCTAACCTTGACCCGGAAACCTTGTTATTTGTAGGTCCAGTGACCCGAAGTAAAGTAAGAAGTCAGCTTTGGGCCATCCCAGTGGAGGACTTGGTGTCTGGCTTTGAATCCATGAGAGTTGATGATGAAGTTCTATTTATGGAAACTGAATCTTGATGAAGATCGGATTAGTTGATGGACTTGGAGTGCTCTCTATCATGGTTTGAAGGCATTTCTACCTATTAGGTAAGTCACTTGATATGTGTGCAAAACCCCTTTAGGATTGGATTTGATCTGGGTCTTCAATTCCCTGTTTTGGAATTGCTGTCTACATTGGTCGATTGATTGGTCGACTGGACCAGTCGACCAATCCACTCGACCAATGAGTGCTGTCTTTGGCAATTAGGTCTTGCTTGCTCTATTTAAGTCCAATCTCAAGTCTACTTTGTATTTTCTGCCTCCAAACTCTTTGGAACGAACCAAAGACCTCTGCAAGTCATCTCCCTTGCATCCTTGGTGATTTTCTTGACGGATCTTCATCAAAACTCTTCCTTTTGCATCAAAGGTATGTCTACACTCTCTTCTTCTCCTCCATCTCTGTTTTTCTTTCCTTTTTGAGTTGAGACAGTAGAGGAGATGCTGCATTCTCTGTTGCAAACATCTCTAGACTTGTCTCTCATGATCTTCCTAAGGATTAATGGCTAATGCAATGATCTTAACCATGATCATTGCAAGCTTTTGAAGGAATCATGATCAAACCATGATCTAATCTTTGTTTATCTTTTGATTTGAATTCTGATCTCCTTGGATCTACTATATTGATCATGTTAGTAGTCAATTGCTGTGTTGTTTCTCTTCTACCATACCATGTTTTCTTCATAAACCATGATAGTTACATATATGGTAGGTTTTGTTTCCTTATTTAGATTTATGCTCTTAGGCCTATTTTCTTGAAGATCTAAGTATGCTTTTCATGATACCTTTACCTGAATCAATGATCCATTCTCCTATTGTTCTTGTCTTTGATTTCTATCTTGAATTCTTCAAGAACCATGATTGATCTAATTATGGTAACTTTTTGTTTCCTAATTTGTATCTTGATGACTTAATTTGATTAGTGTTTTGAGATCCCCTATATGCTAGGATACTACTAATGTAGTTTACCCCTTGATTAGTACCCTTTTGAACCACCAAATTCGGATTTTATATCTCAAAACTCTGATTTTATAGGCTACTGTCTGCATTGGTCGACTGATTGGTCGACTGAACCAATCGACCAATCCACTCGACCAATGAGTACAAACAACTCCGAATTGGTCTGTTTTGGATGTTTTGGTATCTTTTCTGTTAGGGATCTTTCCTAATATGTTGTATACACTTGTTTAGGACCTTCTTCTCAAGTTTGTCAAGATCTTACTTGATTTCTTAGGATTCCTTTGCGAGTTATAAAAGGTAAGGATGGTTACTTCTTTAACAACATGAATTGTAAATCTTAGTTTCTATAATTGAATCTTGTTAAGTTATTTCTTTTTCTTATAATGTTATACTACTGTGGTACTGTCTTGATATCAGTAGCATTACTTATTCAAATTGAATTGACTCAAGTATGATTTACTTACCAGTTATATACAAATTGATTGTAGTTATTGATTTCTTTCCATATATGAAGTTACCATTTATGTGATGATATGAATTGATGCATGTGTATGCTTAAGTATGGTTTGGAAAGGAGAGGTGTCCTTTTGACACTTCTGTCCTTGGACTACTACGGGAATATTATGGGATGTTTCCGGAGATGCCCTCTGGACACCTTCCTAAACTGTTGGATGACATATCTAGGATTGTCTAGTAGTGTTTGGCTAGGATGTCTCGTTATGTCAGACCCTAATCGGAGGGGTATTGAGACCGAACGACCCGTGGTAGCAATGGGGATTCATGGGCGCTCAAGACCGGTAACCAACCCGTGAGAGGACAGGAATCACATTGTGGGGGCCATTTATTGGAGGGTTGCATATGGATAGACTTGGGCTCACGGGCGCTCAAGACCGGTAACCAACCCGTGAGGGGACGTGAGAGCTTCCCGTTTACCATATGTGGATGACCAGTAGGGTTGATGAGTCCGTAGTCAGGGAGTATGAGGACTCTAGTGTGAAGGATACCGGAAAGGATCGTCAGGGACGAGGAATGGACGTATCTGGATCTGACTTGATGTAACTAAGTAGAAGACTTGCATTTGGCTAGGCTTTACCCTGACATGCGCCGGTACTTAGACCAATGGTGATGTGAGAGAGTGGTGACCTATACCCCCAGCCATGGAATGTCCCGAGGGATGCCGGACCCATTACCAACTGATGATGAGTGATTGAGACCTTCCTAAAGAAGTACGGTGCTATGACTTAAAGCATGTCTGCCAATAGAGACCAGCATATGTAGAGTTAGATTCATACATTCATTGTTTGTCTCATACCATATTGCATTTATGTTTGTTCTGAAATCCTGCCATTTATGTTATTATGGATTTAACTGCCTTACTGAGTTTCTTTGAAACTCGTTCCTTTATTGTACAATGTTTGTTAGACTATTCTACAGGTACTGAATATCATGACGGCCCCTATGAAGAAGCGCAAGGAGAAGAGGCATATCTCCAGGAAGGTGATTGCGGTTACAACAATTACACTGAAGATCCCGCGAGTGGTTATGCTCCGTACGATGCTTAGTCCGACCATAGAGTGGAAGCGCCCTTGTGCTGTTTATGAGATCTATACTTATAGGGATGTTGTCTATAAGTTGAGAACAATTTAGTTACCTATTGTACCTGCTACTGGGATTAGATTCTGTCTTGCTTATTCTCTTTTAGAACTACTTTTCCGCTGGTTGTAGAGTGGGATTTCGCCTCACTTTACTTATCTGATTTAGACACTCTGATTTTATGTAGTACTCTGATTTACATATGATTCATTCTTTCCTTATTTGGATCTATGGTTTATCTTCCGCACTTTTATTATTATTGTTCATGATTATGTTATTGTTTATGTGGGAGGTTGATTACTCGATACCTGATCTTCGGGCTGTGGATCACACTCTCGGGTATGCCAGATAGGGTACCGGCTAGGAGGACGTGACACTGAGACTTATCTGAAGTAGTCTGGTTTTGCACTTATGTGTTAGGGATGGGATATCGCCTCTTTCCCTTTTCAACCTTTTTGTTTGATTTGTTGAGACCGTAGTTTAGTTTGTTCCCTTGTCATTTTGGGAACCAGTTGTAACCCTTAATTTTATTCGATCTACCTTCCGCTAATGTTGTAGAGGGAATTTTCACCTCATTTCTGCATGTTGGTCATTTATTTTATTGGTATCTTTTCCGCACTTTGATGTCCTTTATGATCCCTCTGAGATCCTTTATTGACTTTTATTATTAAATTATTTGAATACAAAGAATTGTTCTTGCTTTTGAGTATATTATTGTGCTAAGTGGCTATGATCGTTCCTAAACTTGATCGGCGGGACTGTGGATCACTTCCCCGAGTAGTCCAGATAGGGTAGCCCCTGGGTGGATTAGGGTGGGATGTTACAACAGTATCTTAAGGGAAGTCCCCTTGCTCAAGAAAGAAAGAGCAGGGCAGTATCCTAAAGGAACTCCCCTTGCTCGAGAAAGAAAGAGCAGGGCAGTATCCTAAGGGAACTCCCCTTGCTCGAGAAAGGAAAAGCAGGGTAGTATCCTAAGGGAACTTCCCTTGCTCGAGAAAGAAAGAGTAGGGTAATATCCTAAGGGAACTCCCTTTGCTCAAGAAAAAAAAAAAAAAAAGGGCAGTATCTTAAGGGAACTCCCCTTGCTCAAGAAAGAAAGAGCATGGCAATATCCTAAGGGAACTCCCCTTGCTCGAGAAAGAAAGAGCAGGGCAGTATCCTAAGGGAACTCCCCTTGCTCGAGGAAGAAAGAGCAGGGAAGTATCCTAAGGGAACTCCCCTTGCTCAAGGAAGAAAGAGCAGGGAAGTATCCTAAGGGAACTCCCCTTGCTCGAGAAAGAAAAAGTAGGGCAGTATTGTGAAACCCAGCCCTAACCTTGACCGGGAAACCCTTTTGTTTGTAGGTCTGACAACCCGAAGTAAAGCAAGAAGTCAGCTATGGGCCATCCCAGTGGAAGACTTGGTGACTGGCTTTGAATCCATGAGTGTTGATGACAGTGTAACATTTATGGAAACTGAATCCTGATGCAGATCGGATTAGTTGATGGACTTGGAGTGCTCTCTATCATGGTTCGAAGGCATTTCTACCTATTAGGTAAGTCACTTGTTGAGTGTGCAAAACCCCATTATGTTTGGATTTGATCTGAGCCTTCAATTCCATGTTTTGGACTTGCTGTCCTGATTGGTCGATTGGACTAGTCGACCAATCCAATCGACCAATGGGTTCCGTCTTTGCTAATTAGGTCTTGCTTGCTCTATTTAAGTCCAATCTCGAGTCTACTTCGTATTTTCTGCCTCCAAACTCTTTGGAACGTACCAGAGACCTCTGCAAGTCATCTCCCTTGCATCCTTGGTGTTTATCTTAACGGATCTTCGTCAAAACTCATATTCTTACACAAAAAGGTATGTCTACACTCTCTTCTTCTTCTTCATCTTTTTTTTTCTTTTCTTTTTAGGCTGAGACAGTAGAGAAGATGCTGCATTCTCTGTTGCAAACATCTCTGTATTTATCTCTCATGATCTTCCTAAGGATTAATGGCTAAAGCAATATTCTTAATCATGATCATTGCAAGCTTTTGAAGGAATCATGATCTTGTCTTCATTCATCTTTGATTTAAATTCTGATCTTCTCAGATCTATTTTATTGATCATATTAGTAGTCAATCGCTGTGTTTTCTTTACATGATCCATAATCTATCAATCTCTAGTTATTTCTCCTTTATCATACCATGCTTTCTTCAAGAATCATGACTGATATATCTATGGTAAGTTTTGTTTCCTTATTTAGATCCATGTTCTTTAGTCTTAGATCTATTTTCTTGAAGATCTATGCATGCCTCTCATGATTTCTTTATCACAATCAATGATCCATCATCCTATTGTTCTTGTCTATGATTTGTACTTTGAATTCTTCAAGAACTATGATTGATCTAATTATGGTAACTTTTGTTTCCTAATTTGTAACTTGAAAACTTGATTCAATTAGTGTTTTGAAGTCCTCTATATACTAGGATGCTACCATTGTAGTTTACCCCTTGTTTAGTACCCTTTTGAACCACCAAATTTGGTTCTTTATTCTCAAAACTCTGATTTTGAAGGCCACTGTCTCGGTTGGTCGACTGAGACAGTAGACCAATCCAATCGACCAATGAGTACAGCAACTCTAGATTTGGTCTGTTTTGGATGTTTTGATATCTTTCCTTCTAGGTATCTTTCCTAATATGTTGTATACACTTGTTTAGGACCTTCTTCTCAAGTTTGTCAAGATCTTACTTGAATTCTTAAGATTCCTTTGCGAGTTATATAAGGTAAGGATGGTTACTTCCTTAACTACATAAATTGTATATCTTAGTTTCTATATTTGAATCTTGTTAATTTATTTCTTTAATTAGATTCTTACAATGTTATACTACTGTTGTACTGTCTTAATATCAGTAGCATTACTTGTTTATATTAAATTGACTCATGTATGATTTACTTACCAGTTTTATACAAGTTGAATGTTATTATTGATTTCTTTCCATATATGAAGTTACCATATATGTGATGTTATGGATTGATGCTTGTGTATGCTTAAGTTATGGTTTGGAAAGGAGAGGTGTCCTTTTGACACTTCTGTCCTTGGACTACTACGGGAATATTATGGGATGTTTCCGGATATGCCCTCTAGACACCTTCCTAAACTGTTGGATGACATATTTAGGACTGTCTAGTAGTGTTTGGCTAGGATGTCTCGTTATGTCAGACCCTAATCGGAGGGGTATTGAGACCGAACGACCTATGGTAGCAATGGGGATTCATGGGCGCTCAAGACCGGTAAGCAACCCGTGAGAGGACAGGAATCACATTGTGAGGACCATTTATCGGTAGGGTTGCATATGGTTAGACTTGGGCTCATGGGCGCTCAAGACCGGTAACCAACCCGTGAGAGGACGTGAGAGCTTCCCGTTTACCATATGTGGATGACTTATAGGGTTTATGAGTCCGTAGTCAGGGACTATGAGGACTCTAGTGTGAAGGATACCGGAAAGGATCGCCAGGGGCGAGGAATGGACGTATCTGGATCTGACTTGATGTAACTGAGTAGGAGACTTGCATTTGGCTAGGCTTTGACCCTAACATGCGCCGGTACTTAGACCAATGGTGATGTGAGAGAGTGGTGACCTATACCCTCAGCCATGGAATGTCCTGAGGATGCCAGACCCACTACCAAAAGGCGTTGTGTGATGAGACCTTCCTAAAGAAGTACGGTGTTATGAATTAAAGCATGTCTGCCAATAGAGACCAGCATACATAGAGTTAGAATCATATTGCATCATGTGTTTCATATCATATAGCATTTTACTTTGCTTTGAAATCCTACTATATATGTTGTTATGGATTAACTGCCTTACTGAGTTTCGTTAAAACTCATTCCTTTTGTACAATGTTTTGTTAGACTACTCTACAGGTTCCGAGTATCATGACTGCTCGTATGAAGAAGCGCAAGGAGAAGAGGCATATCTCCAGGAAGGTGATTGCAGTTACGACAATTACACTGAAGGTTCCGCGGGTGGTTATGCTGCGTACGATTCTTAGTCTGACCATAGAGTGGAAGCGCCCTTGCGCCATTTTTGAGATATATACTTATAGAGATGTTGTCTATAAGATCGAGAACAATTTAGTTACTTATTGTACCTACTATTGGGATTAGTTTTTATTCTTTCCTTTTCTTTTAGTACTACTATTCCGCTGGTTGTAGAGTGGGATTCCGCCTCACTTTACTTATTGATTTAGACACTCTGATTATCTTTCGTACGCTGATTATATACATGGTGTATTCTTTCCTTATTTGGATCTTTGGTTTATCTTTTGCACATTGATTATTATTGTTCTTGATTATGTTATTGTCTATGTGGGAGGTTGACTACTCAATACTTGGTCTTCGGGGCTGTGGATCACACACTCAGGTATGCCAGGTAGGGTACCGGCTAGGTGGATGTGACAAGTATCCTAAGGGAACTTCCCTTGCTCAAGAAAGAAAGAGCAAGGTAGTATCTTAAGGGAACTCCCCTTGCTCAAGAAAGAAAAAATAGGGCAGTATCTTAAGGGAACTCCCCTTGCTCAAGAAAGAAAGAGCAGGGTAGTATTCTAAGGGAACTCCACTTGCTCGAGAAGAGAGAAGGGCATATCCTAAGGGAACTCCCCTTCATCGAGAAAGAAAAAGCAGGGCAGTATCCTAAGGGAACTCCCCTTGCTCGAGAAAGAAAGAGCAAGGCAGTATCCTAAGGGAACTCCCCTTGCTCGAGAAAGAAAAAGCAGGGTAGTATCCTAAAGGAACTCCCCTTGCTTGAGAAAGAAAAAGCAGGACAGTATCCTAAGAAAACTCCCCCTGCTCAAGAAAGAAAGACAGGGCAATATCCTAAGTGAACTCCCCGTGCTAAAGACCTAAAATACTTAGGCAAAAAGACCTAAGATTTATTCTTAGGCCGAAAATCCTAAGATACTTAGGTAGAAAAGACCTAATATACTTAGGCAGAAAAGACCTAAGATACTTAGGCACAAAGACCTAAAATAGTTAGGCAGAAAGTCCTAAGATACTTTGGCAGAAAGACCTAAGATACTTAGGTAGAAAGACCTTAGATACTTAGACAGAAAATACCTAAGATACTTAGGCATAAAAGACCTAAGATACTTAGGCAGAAAAAACCTAAGATCCTTAGGCAGAAAAGACCTAAAGATACTTAGGCAGACAAGCCCTAAAATTCCTTGGGCACGAAAACTTCAACGATTTTTCATACTCAAGTTATCATGCTCGGGGGATAGTTGGTTATAACCGAGCAGTTGTTGACAAACAAATACTTGGCCTTATGACCGAACAAACCTTACCGAACAGCATGGCTTGGATGATAAACAGGCACAACATATGACCGAACAAAGATACTTATTTACTTCAATTCACATCGTGTTCGGGGAAGAACCGAACACAAAGATCTATTTACTTCACATCATGTTCGGGGAAGAACCGAACACAGAGATCTATTTACTTCAACTAACGTCATGTTCGGGGAATAACCGAACACAAGGTGTAAGACCTAAGGGCTTCTAGAAAAGGTTTAAGACATTAGGGCTTCCAGAAAAGGTGTAAGACCTAAGGGCTTCCAAAAAAGGTGTAAGACCTAAGATACTTTAGGCTTTCAAAAATAAAAAAAGGTATAAGACCTAAATTTAGGCTTCCGGCAACGTAGTGAGCAAATATGTCAAGAGCACCGTAGTGTGCAAATACGTCATGAGCACCGTAGTGTGCAAATACGACACAAGCACCATAGTGTGCAAATAAATCACGAACACTGTAGTGTGTAAATACGACAAGTTACCATGCTCGGCGGAAGTGGTCGAACATATATCTACATATATCGAGCATGTAACCATGGCAATTGGCAAAATCTTCAATCAAAGAGGAGGATGTTCAATGATAATTCAATAGCCAAAGAGACAATGAAGAAGACTAAAGGATTTATGAAAGAATTAGCATAATGCTTGCCCAATACAGGGTCAACCAAACAACTTCAAATGAAAGCTCAAGAGCTAGACCAGGTTGGTGATTCTTGTCGACCACAACCAGTTCGACCAGATCAATGGTTTGAGCACTATGAAAATATTTCGCTTGCTGAACAACTCTTCGCCTCGCGATTTAGCATATGACTTCTCATCCATAGAAACATGGTGACTTCTCAAACAAGTATAGAACACTTTTTTGACTATAGAAAATGGTGGTTGATGAACCACATCAAAATATTCTACTCTCTGACTATCCAAGATGATTAAGCAATTCCGAGGTCATCATAAAAACCAGGGTCAAAGGTCACTCCACAAATTGATAAGCCGCATAGGCTATCTTCAAATTTGGTTGAGCACAAGTCAAGCCAAAATCGCTCAACTAGACCGAATCATGGTTGAAAGAAACTTAGTCCCTTGGCCCCGAACACGGAATTAACGTGACCAAGTGACTGGGGGGCTTATGTTATGAATATTTTATAATAGACCTACCTAGGTCGACCAAAGAAGAACCGGACTAATCAAACCTTGGTTGGACCACGAATAAAACAAAGGCACTAAGCAAGGTGTACACTTTCAATCACTTCCAACCTCCTTAAAGATAGGGATAAGGATTACTCTTAGAGTCCAGGTCAGACTCCACAACTACAATCCAAGTAATACTCTCTTGGTACATAAGATTCCTCTCTCCAAGAAGTTAGCAACAATTATAGAGTTTTATTTGAACTCCATTATTGCACAGTTAAGGTAACCTCTCCTAAGATCTATAAATACCCACATATTCATCATTATGAGGTATGCACTCTTGAGTTATTCAAGTAACTGAGATATTGAGGTTAATCTTTCTTGTCATTCTGAACTAACTTGTTCGTCAGAGACAAAACTCGACCACACCGGTCGAGCATGTTTTTGCAGGTACAAGTTCGAGCGATAGTATGGGAAGGACCGAAGTATGCAACAACAATACCAATATAATAATCAAAATGTAGAGTGTGCGGAAAATCACTCCACATATCACAGCAGAAATGTAGCTTGAAAACTAAAAAAGAAAGATTACAACTGATTCCCAAAAGAGAAAAAGAAAAGAAATAATAAAACTAAACTAAGGTCTCTTCTGACTTATAAAGTGTGTCTTCATAAAGATAAACTAGAGAAACTAAACACGGCCACTTCCACTCCATGGTAGGGCTAATCTTGGTACGCAACATGATCACACGAGAGATCTTCACCGTAATCTTCGTAACCACTAGCACCTTGAGAGTAGTATGCATCATCGGCTTGCGCTTCATAGTACTGGGCGTCATACTTGTCAGTACCTGTAGAATAATCTAACAAAGATATTTGCACAAAAAGGAGTGAGTTCAAAAGAACTCAGCAAGACAAGTTATATCCATAGCAACATAAATAACATGATAGCAAAACATAGTAGATGCAATATGATATGAAACAGACAATGCATGTATGAGTCTAACTCTATGTATGCTGGTCTCTATAGGAAGACATGCTTTAAGTCATAGCACCATACTTCTTTCGGTAGGTCTTAAATCACTCCCCCTCAACTATCTTAGTATCTTGGGTCTGCCGGTGGTAGTTGGGTCCTGCATCCCTTGGGACATTCTATGGCTAGGGTTTAGGTCACTGCTCTCTCACATCCCCATTGGTCTAAGTATTGATGCATGTCAAGGTAAAGCCTAGCCTAATGCAAGTCATCTACTTGGTTGTATCAAGTCAGAGTTAGATACATCCATTCCTCGCCTCGGGCGATCCTTTCCAGTATCCTTCTCACTAGAGTTAGCGTATCCTATGCCTACAACCAACTCGAACTACGGACTGATCAACCCTATTGGTCATTTACAAATAATAAATGGAAAGCTCTCATGTCCTCTCATGGGTTGGCTACCGGTCTTGAGCACCCATGAGCCCAAGTCTACTATTTGCAACCCTACCAATAAATGGCCCCACAATGTGATTCATGTCCTCTCACGGGTTGGTTACCGGTCTTGAGCGCCCACAAATCTCCATTGCTACCACGGGTTATTCGGTCTCAATACCATTCCGAATCGAGTATGCTATAACAGGGACATCTTAGATAAACACCGCTAGACAAGCCCTAGGTATGACAACCAATAATCCAGGAAGGCGTCAAAGGGCACCATCGGAAATGTCCCATACCATTCCCACTGATGTCCAAGGACAAAAACGTCAAAAGGACATTCCCCAATCCCAAATCATACCTAATCAATCACATTCCCAATTCAGCCATAATATATACAATTGATATTCCATGATATAGAAAGATACATATAAACATGACAATTGAATATGTAAATGACAAGGATAAGTATTTATAAATAATAAAGAAGTACATGAACAAGGTACTACTGTACTTTGAAGTACATACATCAGTAATATCATACTAAGAAAGTATAAGAATGATAGTAAATCTAAGAAATTCCCAAAATAGAAACTAAGATTCATGCAATCTATGTTAATATGGAAAAAACTGTCCTTACCTTAATTAACTTTGATGGATATCCGAAGATCAAAGAGAATGGTTCCAAAGTTAGCAAATAAACCCTAAACAAACATAGATACAACATTAGGAAAAAAACCTAGAAGATTAGATGTCAAACGGATCAAATCGGACGAAGAACACAACTACTGTCAGCCTTGCTCAATTGGGTGGTAGCTTGGTCCAATCGACCAAGCAATCGACCACATGAATAGTATGTAGCAGAATTCGGAAATTTGATCCGAAACTCATCTTCCAAGATTCAAAACACTCCGAAAATTCAAAGGGACATCAGGAACAGTAATCTAAGACTACCTAGCATAGATTAGATACTAACAATGGTCAAAATCAATACTTACTAATTTGGAAATATGACTTTCTAATTTGGTAAAAATTATAGTTTTCAATGAAAACAAGCTATGAACTCAAGAAAAGAACTAGAGATGATAAGATCTCATTCTAGTAGAATACTAATAGTAGATCATACATGAATCTAACATGAAAATAGACCTAACATGCTAGAGAAAACAAATCAAAGGAATGATCATGGCTTTATGAAGAAATCATAAGAATCATAGCTATGATTGTAAAACCTAGCCCTAACCTTGACCCGGAAACCTTGCTATTTGTAGGTCCAGTGACCTAAAGTAAAGTAAGAAGTCAGCTTTGGGCCATCCCGTGGAGGACTTGGTGTCTGGCTTTGAATCCATGAGAGTTGATGATGAAGTTCTATTTATGGAAACTGAATCTTGATGAAGATCGGATTAGTTGATGGACTTGGAGTGCTCTCTATCATGGTTTGAAGGCATTTCTACCTATTAGGTAAGTCACTTGATATGTGTGCAAAACCCCTTTAGGATTGGATTTGATCTGGGTCTTCAATTCCCTGTTTAGAAGTTGCTAAACTGATTGGTCGACTGATTGGTCGACTGGACAAGTCGACCAATCCACTCGACCAATGGGTGCTGTCTTTGGCAATTAGGTCTTGCTTGCTCTATTTAAGTCCAATCTCGAGTCTACTTCGTATTTGCTGCCCCCAAACTCTTTGGAACGAACCAAAGACCTCTGCAAGTCATCTCCCTTGCATCCTTGGTGATTTTCTAGACGAATCTTCGTCAAAACTCTTCCTTTTGCATCAAAGGTATGTCTACACTCTCTTCTTCTCCTCCATCTCTGTTTTTCTTTCCTTTTTGAGTTAAGACAGTAGAGGAGATGCTGCATTCTCTGTTGCAAACATCTTTGGACTTGTCTCTCATGATCATCCTAAGGATTAATGGCTAAAACAATGATCTTAACCATGATCATTGCAAGCTTTTGAAGGAATCATGATCAAACCATGATCTAGTCTTTGTTTAACTTTTGATTTGAATTCTGATCTCCTTGGATCTTCTATATTGATCATGTTAGTAGTCAATTGCTGTGTTTTCTTTTCATGATCCATGATCTATCAATCTCTAGTTGTTTCTCTTCTACCATACCATGTTTTCTTCATGAATCATGATAGTTACATATATGGTAGGTTTTGTTTCCTTATTTAGATTTATGCTTTTAAGCCTATTTTTCTTGAAGATCTAAGTATGCTTTCCATGATACCTTTACCCGAATCAATGATTCATTCTCCTATTGTTCTTGTCTTTGATTTTTATCTTGAATTCTTCAAGATCCATGATTGATCTAATTATGGTAACTTTTTGTTTCCTAATTTGGATCTTGATGGCTTGATTCGATTAGTGTTTTGAGGTCCCCTATATGTTAGGAAACTACTAATGTACTTTACCCCTTGATTAGTACCCTTTTGAACCACCAAATTCGGATTTTATATCTCAAAACTCTGATTTTATAGGCTTATCGTCCATTGGTTGGTCGATCGATTGGTCGATGGACCAGATCGACCAATCCACTCGACCAATGAGTACAGCAACTCCAGGATTGGTCTGTGTTGGATGTTTTGGTGTCTTTTCTGTTAGGGATCTTTCCTAATATGTTGTATACACTTGTTTAGGACCTTCTTCTCAAGTTTGCCAAGATCTTACTTGATTTCTTAGGATTCCTTTGCGAGTTATAAAAGGTAAGGATGGTTACTTCTTTAACAACATAAATTGCATATCTTAGTTTCTATATTTGAATCTTGTTAAGTTATTTCTTTAATTAGATTCTTATAATGTTATACTACTGTGGTACTGTCTTGATATCAGTAGCATTACTTATTCATATTGAATTGACTCATGTATGATTTACTTACCAATTATATACAAAGTGATTGTAATTATTGATTTCTTTCCATATATGAAGTTACCATATATGTGATGATATGAATTGATGCATGTGTATGCTTAAGTATGGTTTGGAAAGGAGAGGTGTCCTTTTGACACTTCTGTCCTTGGACTACTACGGGAATATTATGGGATGTTTCCGGAGATGCCCTCTGGACACCTTCCTAAACTGTTGGATGACATATCTAGGATTGTCTAGTAGTGTTTGGCTAGGATGTCTTGTTATGTCAGACCCTAATCGGAGGGGTATTGAGACCGAACGACCCATGGTAGCAATGGGGATTCATGGGCGCTCAAGACCGGTAACCAACCCGTGAGAGGACAGGAATCACATTGTGGGGGCCATTTATTGGTAGGGTTGCATATGGATAGACTTGGGCTCACGGGCGCTTAAGACTGGTAACAAACCCGTGAGAGGACGTGAGAGCTTCCCGTTTACCATATGTGGATGACCAATAGGGTTGATGAGTCCGTAGTCAGGGACTATGAGGATTCTAGTGTGAAGGATACCGGAAAGGATCGTCAGGGACGAGGAATGGACGTATCTGGATCTGACTTGATGTAACTAAGTAGAAGACTTGCATTTGGCTTGCTGAGGAAGAAAACTAACTCAATCACAAGCACCCCCTAATCTGATACGATCAGAATAGGCTAATCAACCTAAAGACAGCTAGCAGTATTTGGCGGTTGTCACTCATCGCTATTGTGAAACCCAGCCCTAACCTTGACCCGGAAACATTGTTATTTGTAGGTCCAGTGACCCGAAGTAAAGCAAGAAGTCAGCTTTGGGCCATCCCAGTGGAGGACTTGGTGTCTGGCTTTGAATCCATGAGTGTTGATGACAATGTGCTATTTATGGAAACTGAATCTTGATAAAGATCGGATTAGTTGATGGACTTGGAGTGTTCTCTATCATTGTTTGAAGGCATTTCTACCTATTAGGTAAGTCACTTGGTATGTGTGCAAAACCCCTTTAGGTTTGGATTTGATCTGAGCCTTCAATTCCCTATTTTGAACTTGCTGAACTAATTGGTCGACTCATTGGTCGACTGGACCAGTCGACCAATCCACTCGACCAATGGGTTCTGTCTTTGGTAATTAGGTCTTGCTTGCTCTATTTAAGTCCAATCTCGAGTCTACTTCGTATTTTCTGCCTCCAAACTCTTTGGAACGAACCAAAGACCTCTGCAAGTCATCTCCCTTGTGTCCTTGGTGTTTATCTTGACGGATCTTCATCAAAACTCGTGTTCTTACACAAAAAGGTATGTTTACACTCTCTTCTTCTTCATCATCCTTGTTGTCTTTCCTTTTTGAGTTGAGACAGTAGAGGAGATGCTGCATTCTCTGTTGCAAACATCTCTGAACATATCTCTCATGATCTTCCTAAGGATTAAAGGCTAAAGCAATGTCCGTAATCATGATCATTGCAAGCTTTTGAAGGAATCATGATCTAAATCATGATCTCGTCTTCGTTTATCTTTGATTTAAATTCTGATGTTCTTAGATCTATTATATTGATCATATTAGTAGTCAATCGCTGTGTTTTCTTTACATAATCCATGATCTATCAATCTCTAGTTGTTTCTCCTCTATCATACCATGCTTTCTTCAAAAATCATGACTGATACATCTATGGTAAGTTTTGTTTCCTTATTTAGATTCATGTTCTTAGATCTATTTTCTTGAAGATCTAAGTATGCCTTCCATGATATCTTTATCAAAATCAATGATTTATTCTCCTATGGTTCTTGTCTATGATTTGTATCTTGAATTCTTCAAGAACCATGATTAATCTAATTATGGTAACTTTTTGTTTCCTAATTTGTAACTTGAAAACTTGATTCGATTAGTGTTTTGAGGTCCTCTATATGTTAGGATACTACCAATGTAGTTTACCCCTTGTTTAGTACCCTTTTGAACCACCAAATTCGGTTCTTTATTCTTAAAACTCTGATTTTGTAGGCCACTGTCTCCATTGGTCGATTGGGACAGTAGACCAATCCAATCGACCAATGAGTACAACAACTCCAGATTTGGTCTGTTTTGGATGTTTTGATATCTTTTCTGTTAGGGATCTTTCCTAATGTATTGTATACACTTGTTTAGGACCTTCTTCTCAAGTTTGTCAATATCTTACTTGATTTCTTAAGATTCCTTTGCAAGTTATAAAAGGTAAGGATGGTTACTTCCTTAACAACATAAATTGCATATCTTAGTTTCTATATTTGAATCTTGTTAATTTATTTCTTTAATTAGATTCTTATAATGTTATACTATTGTGGTACTGTCTTGATATCAGTAGCATTACTTGTTTATATTAAATTGACTCATGTATGATTTACTTACCAGTTATACACAAGTTGAATGTAATTATTGATTTCTTTCCATATATGAAGTTACCATATATGTGATGTTATGGACTGATGCTTGTGTATGCTTAAGTATGGTTTAGAAAGGAGAGGTGTTCCTTTTGACACTTTTGTCCTAGGACTACTACGGGAATATTATGGGATGTTTCCGGAGATGCCCTTTGGACACCTTCCTAAACTGTTGGATGACATATTTAGGACTGTCTAGTAGTGTTTGGCTAGGATGTCCCATTATGTCAGACCCTAATCTGAGGGGTATTGAGACCGAACGACCCATGGTAGCAATGGGGATTCATGGGTGCTCAAGATCGGTAACCAACCCGTGAGAGGATAGGAATCACATTGTGGGGTCCATTTATTGGTAGGGTTGCATATGGATAGACTTAGGCTCACGGGCGCTTAAGACCGGTAACCAACCCGTGAGAGGACGTGAGAGCTTCCCGTTTACCATATGTGGATAACCAATAGGGTTGATGAGTCCGTAGTCAGGGACTATGAGGACTCTAGTGTGAATGATACCGGAAAGGATCGCCAGGGGCGAGGAATGGACGTATCTGGATTTTACTTGATGTAGCTGAGTAGAAGACTTGCATTTGGCTAGGCTTTAACCCTGACATGCGCCGGTACTTAGACCAATGGTGATGTGAGAGAGTGGTGACCTATACCCCAGCCATGGAATATCCTGAGGGATGAAGGACCCATTACCAACTGATGATGAGTGAATGAGACTTTCCTAAAGAAGTACGGTGCTATGACTTAAAGCATGTCTGCCATTAGAGACCAGCATACATAGAGTTAGATTCATACATTCATTGTTTGTCTCATACCATATTGCATATATGTTTGTTTTGTAATCCTGCCATTTATGTTATTATGGATTTAACTGCCTTACTGAGTTTCTTTGAAACTCATTCCTTTTGTACAATGTTTGTTAGACTACTCTACAGGTTCTGAGTATCATGACTGCTCGTATAAAGAAGCGCAAGGAGAAGAGGCATATCTCCAGGAAAGTGATTGCGTTTACGACAATTACACTGAAGATTCCGCGAGTGGTTATGCTCCGTAACAATGCTTAGTCCGACCATAGAGTGGAAGCGCCCTTGTGCCATTTATGAGATTTATACTTATAGGGATATTGTCTATAAGATTGAGAACAATTTAGTTACCTATTGTACCTGCTATTGGGATTAGATTTCATTATGTTTCTTCTCTTTTAGAACTACATTTCCGCTGGTTGTAGAGTGGGATTTCGCCTCACTTTACTTATTTAATTTAGACACTCTGATTATATTTAGTACTCTGATTTATATATGATTCATTCTTTCCTTATTTGGATCTATGGTTTATCTTTCGCACATCGATTATTATTGTTCACGATTATATTATTGTTTATGTGGGAGGTTGATTACTCGATACTTGATCTTCGGGCTGTGGATCACACTCTCGGGTATGCCAGTTAGGGTACTGGCTAGGAGGATGTGACAGCTATTATATGGATAACTACCATATAACGATCGTATTATCAAAGGAGTCATCTACTAGTCCATCCTAGTAGAGATCTATCACTCAACTGATCTATCTGTTAAGATCCAACGATTATCCGAATAAGGCTCAAATACATCCAATGAAGGAGATTCGAAGGTACAGTCTATATAAGACATCACCTACCCACAAAGTAGAAGGACACACACACACACAGAGATACATACAATCTGAATCGTATTCTCATTATTCATTCCTTAGCTTTGTGACCCAACAGAGCCGTTTGTGATTAAGTTCATCAATTGACTTAGCCTTCGGAGGTGGACTCCCGATCCCAGTGGTCGGGCCACACCTGACGTTCGTTTTTGTAGGTCATTCTCAGGAGATCTAAGGGCTGAGCAGATTTTGGACGCATCATTTGGCGCCGTCTGTGGGAATCGTTTCAGAAAGCCATGGTGACGAGATCATCGGCAGCAGCGGCTGCAGTGGCCTAGCGAGATGCTGGTGTCCAAATTCCCGGAGTAAACAATCCAGATATTCCAAAGGGAAGTCAACCCCTTGAAGAGCGGGAAGATGGTGGTCAGGGAGCTAATAATCCTCCCGATCCACTCCAGTATTGTGAAATCCAGCCCAAAACCTAAATTAGACACCCTATTTGTTTTGGATGAAGAAGAAGTTGTTTGATGTTTGACCTTGAAGTTGGACCTTGAGTATGGTGTTGATATGTTTAGAAGGTCCTAGGAAGTCAAGTCGGACCTCTCCCTTAGTGTAGATTCGAAAACCCATAGAAAATTGATGATGGAATTCCCTACTTGAAGAGCTTGGTTGATTTAGAAAAGAGAATGCACCTTGATGAAGAGAAGATTGGTTGATGACCTTAGAGCATGGTTAGATATGATTTAAAGCCACTTTCCTATGCTAGGTAAGTTATAGTTGTTGTGTAGAAAGTTTCGTTTGATTCCGATAAGAGAAAGGCCCTCAAATCCCTATTTTAGGCTATGCTATCAGCCTGGGTCGACTGGCTGGGTTGACTGGGCCATGCTACCTAGCCACTCGACCCAAGCAAACAGAATTCGAGCAGAATCTTCTGTTTAGGTCTTTATTGCTATATATACCTCATAACTTCGTGTTTTTAGTATCCCTAGCCTCCAAAACACCTAGAGAACGAAGGAAACTCATCTCCAAGCCTCCTTTGATGTAGAAAAAGATCTACATTCAACTCTCAAGCTTTCTCTCTCTTGTTCTTCAATCAAAGGTTAGTATTCAATCTATTATGCTATTGATTCATTCTTACTAGGATCATTCTCTTCTCTGATCTGAGATTATGAGGAAGATATTGCATCTCTGCAATTATATCTTCTACAATCTCTTATTCTATATGCTATGATTTCATATTCATTCTCTACATGATTTTCATGATTTCTTCTTAAACTATGATCATGTTCTTATTTTGATTTCTTCTAGCATATTAGATGCATCTCTATGATCATTCTTACTCTTGATTTACTGTGTTCATATACTAGAATGAGGTCTCATCATCTCTAGTTCATCTCTTTCATTCATAGCTTGTTTTTAATGAAAACCATGTTGTTTTCCAAATTAGAAAGTCTTGTTTTCCAAAATAGAAACTATGATTCTAAATTAGTAAGTAATGGTTTTAATGGTGATTTGATGTCTAAATTATGCTTTTTAGTCTTAGACTACTGTGTTAGACAATCTCTCCAAGTTTCGTCGCATTCAGGTTTGTGTAGCATAGGTTTCGGATCAAGATTCTCTTTTTATTTTCGGATTTGCTCTTGGGCAGATTGCCTGGGTCGACTGGAGCACTCAACCCAGCCAATCAACCCGCAGTGACAGCAACTTTGTTTTTGATCCGTTTCGACTCCAATCTTTTGGAATCACTTCTTATGACCTATACATGTTTTGTCAAGCTTGTTTGGGTGATTTTGGATCTGTTCTCTGATTTCTTATTTGAAGACTATAAGTCCAGATTTTGAGGTGAGTATTCCAACTCACAATATGTCTATTTACATGTCTTTATGTATTATGACATGATTGCATGATTTAGCTACTGTTATGTTAGTTTCCATTATGATATGAATGCTGTAAGTACAGTAGGATCTTATTTCCTTATTTACTTTATGTACTTGATCATGAATGAATACTTATTCATGTATGTTTCTTATTCATTTAATCTTGTCTTATTATACTCTTCTATTTGATGAAATATCTGTCGTGGATGATATGACTGAATTGTGATTGTGATTGTTTAGGTATGATTTGGGATTGGGGAATGTCCTTTTGAAATTTCTGTCCTTGGACATCATTGGGGATAGTATGGGATATTTCCAATATTTCCAATGTTGCCCTTTGACACTTTCCCGGATTATTGGCTGTCATACCTAGGACTTGTCTAGCAGTGTTTGGCTAGGATATTCTCTGTTATATCAGACCCGATTCAGAAGGGTATTGAGACCGAACGACCCGTGGTAGAAATGGGGATTCATGGGCGCTCAAGACCGGTAACCAACTCATGAGGGGACATGAATCACATTGTGGGGGCCATTTATGGGTAGGGTTGCATATGGATAGACTTGGGCTCATGGGCACTTAAGATCGGTAACCAACCCGTGAGAGGACATGAGAGCTTCCCGTTTACTATATGTGGATGACCTATAGGGTTGATGAGTCCGTAGTCTGGGACTATGCTGACTCTAGTGTGAAGGATACCGGAAAGGGTCGCCAGGGGTGAAGAATGGACGTATCTGGATCTGAGTTGATATGACTAAGTAGAAGACTTGCACTGGGCTAGGCTTTACCTTGACATGTGCCAATACTTAGACCAAACGGTGATGTGAGAGAGAGGTGACTTAACCCCTAACCATGGATTGTCCAAGATGGATGAAGGACCCTTTGCCAACCGGCGTTGTGAGATGAGACCTACCCAAAGAAGTATGGTGCTATGACTTAAAGCATGTCTGCCTATAGAGACCAACATACATAGAGTTAGACTCATACATGCATTGTTGTCTCATATCATATCACTTTATGTTTTGTTTGTGATACTATGTTATTTATGCTATTATGGAATAACTTGCCTTACTGAGTTTCTTTTGAAACTCACTCCTTTTTGTACAATATCTTTTGTTAGACTATTCTACAGGTTTCGATGGCTATGAAGCGCAATATGAGGAAGCGCAAGATGAAGAAGCGTACCATACGCAAAGTGTTGGCGATTACGAAGATTACTGTGAGGATCCCTCGAGTGGTCTCTCTTGTTACCAGGATTAGCCCTACTGTGGAGTGGGAGCGTCTGAGCATCATCGATGAAGTCTAGGTTTATGAGGACATCCTTTATAAAGTAGAAAAGACTCTAGATTAGTTAGACTATATCTTTCTTTCCTGTCTTTAGAATCGGTTGTAATCCCATTTGATTTTCGAACTGCATTCCACTGTACTCGTGGAGTGAGATTCCACCTCACTCTACTTTTGATTTATATATCTATTGGTATCTATTTCACACTCTGATGATTATCTCATTACTTATCTATGATTAATTTGAATAATATTGTTAACATTGATTTAGTCTTCTTCTTGATTATATTGCTGTGAATGTGGGAGGATGATTTCACTAACTACTGGATCTTGTGGACTGTGGATCACACACTCGGGTATGCCAGATAGGGTACCAGCTGAGTGGATGTGACAGAGTGGTAAATATTGATTTTGATGCCTTGTTTACCCTTCGGTAAGTTCTTTTGAGCTTACCCTTCGGGGGACTTGTTTTTAGATGACATTGTAGGTACGAAAGAGAACCCGTGCACCAGCACGGAGAACCTTTCCTTACATGGTACAGCTCTGGATGTCCTTGGACAAGGTAATGAACAGCGAGGCAGCCAATACTCGGATTTGGGCTGCACTGACGACTCCTATTGATGGCAGCCGGCATCATCTTATTCGCCGATGGGATCGTGCACTAGATGCTGATCTGAAGCTTCAAGAGCATGACCCTAAAGTGAAGAGGATGAAGACTGAAGAAGAAGAAGGGCCGACAGAAGAAGTGGATTAGATTCTCTTGTTTCTTCTAGACTTTTATTTTACTTGTATTAGCTTAGAGCTTGCTTTAGATTTCGATCTACCTTCCGCATATGTTGTGGGGTATATTTCCGCTATACTCTACAGTTGTCTTTTGATTTGGTATCTTGTTATTCCACACTCTGATATTCTTTAGTGATCCTTCTGTGATCCTTTCTTGATTTTTATTGTTAACTTATTAGAATACAATGATTTGTTCTTGCTTTTGATTATGTTATTATGCTAAATGGATATGATCGTTCCTAAACTTGATCTTTTGGGCTGTGGATCACTCCCCCGGGTAACCCAGATAGGGTATAGGCTGCGTGTATTTGGGAGGGATGTGACAAGTATCAACTGTATCAACTGAAACTCCAGATGTTGGAGGTAAGTCAGGCACTCCGTGTGCTAACCAGACAAGTGGTAGCACCGCAAGCGCTCGATCATTGTGATGCAGAAAGGCGTGCATTATAGCGGGAGCAACAACTTATCGATGAACAGAATGTCGGTCAAAATTTCCGAGAAGGCGACCGATGGCGAAGAGAGCCTAGGAGAACTGGAGAACTCCCTAGGCGAGATGATCGGTTCGACGGACCGCAAGGAAGTACGACCAATTCAAATACAAGGTTGGGTGTAGGAGTACGAACTCACTCACCAATTATCAGACGCGTTGCTCGAGAGAATGATCATGTGGTTGGAAATCGGTCAGCACATATTGGTCAAGAATTGGCCAATATCAATCAAAAGCTCGGACAATTGGCGAGAGGGAGGATAACCGATGATATCTATTCGATTATTCAAAAAACTCCATTTGCCAGGCCCATAGCCGATATCAGTTTCCTCACAATTTCCGTTTGCTGACTTTTCCCACGTTCGATGGTTCGGGAGATCCCACCGCTCACATCAGTTATTATCAGTAGACAATGGCTGTTGCGGGAAATTTCGATGAAATCCTTGCAGGGTTTTCGGTTCATCCTTAACTAGAGCAGCACAGAAATGGTTCTCGAATCTCCCGTCAGGAAAGATCGTAGATTTTGAAGAATTGGCGCACAAATTCATAGGACAATTCTAGAGCGGAATCCAAATAAAATAGACCGAGGATACCTTGTTCACTATCAGACAAGGGAAAAGTGAATCAATTCGGGAATACGTAAAAAGATTCAACAGGGTCACAATGGAGATAGAGAATCTAGACGAGCAAGTAGCTAAAACTGCTTTGTTCACTGGACTCACTAACCGACGACTCTTGGAATTATTACTACAAGATATGCCTACCACTTATGCTGAACTGGTGCAAAGATGCCAAAAGCAGGCAGAGGTCACGGAGATCCTAGACGCACGCCAGGGGGATAATAAGGCCTTTACAAAAGAACAGAAGGCTCCTGAGAATAAGCAGAAGCCAAAACAAAATGTTCATGATCAAGTTGGAAAGCCTCATCAGACGTGGTGGCAAAGATCTCCCGGTAAAAGTGAGTATACTCCATTAAATACTCCTTGGGCTGATATTTTAAATATTATCAAGAAACAGAATATCTTGAAATGGCCTCCAAAGCTTCCCACCAAGCCTGGGGAGCAGGATCGAGAAAGGTGCCGTTTCCATAAGGATTACGGTCACTATACCAATGATTGCAGACATTTAAAAGCAGATATTGAGAGATTGATATCTCAAGGGCACTAGTCCAATTTCGTCAGAGGAAGACAGACGAACGCAATGTGAGACACAGGTAACAAAAGGGACTGTTCGGTTAGCCCAGAACAACCGACGGAGGCTCCTAAGTCTAAGAAAGGTAAGGAGGTGATCGATGCCACTCGGTCACCCATCGTAACAATATTTGGAGGTCCCGAACCTGAGTCACTCTGGAAGCTGAAAGCCAGAGAAACGCAAAAGCGTAAAAGGCCGAATGGTGAGGGTTCGATCACCTTCCGCAAGGAAGATGAAAGAGGCGTCTCCTTACCTCATGATGATGCCATAGTCATCATGGTAGAGATTGTGCTTGTGAAGTACATAGGGTGTTAGTTGACACCGGTCTCTCTGAGACCTTTTATCTTATGCAGCTTATCAAAAGCTTAAAGTGGATGAAGACTTGATGGAGCCATCATCCACACATCTATATGGCTTTGTGGGATCGTCCGCAATAGCGAAAGGATCAGTGCAACTAGATCTGTCTATAGGAAGCTTCCCCAAAGAGGCTACTGTTCGGGTGAACTTCCTGGTGGTTCGAGAGCTTCCAGCTTATAACGTCATCCTCAGGAGGCCATCCTTATCAAAGTTAGGTGCTATAGTTTCAACAAAGCACCTAAAAATAAAATGCTCGACAGAAATGGGGATCGGTCAGGTCTCATCTGACCAGAGAATTTCTCGGCAATGTTATGTTGCATATTTAAAGGATAAGGAGGGCCCAAGAAAGGTAACGGCGTTACCAATAGAGGTACAAGATGATTGGGACTTATATCGGGTCTAAGTAGCTGGGAGAATTCAAAAAGGAGTTGAAGTCTTTCCTTCAACAAAAAAGTGATGTGTTCGCGTGGTCTGCGGACGACATGCCATGAATTGATCGGCAAGTTGCGAACACACAAACTCGGATAGATCCAAAGGTTAAACCAGTTATTCAAAAGAGGAGAAATTTCTCCATAGAAAAGTACGAAGCCGTTCGGGGCGAAGTTAAAAAATTGAAGAACTCTGGTTTCATTGAACCCATTGAATGCCCAATTTGGTTGGCCAACGTGGTAATGGTCAAAAAGGCAAATGGAAAGTGGAGGATGTGTACAGATTACACAGATCTCAACAAAGTTTGCCCTAAAAACTGTTACCCGTTGCCCATGATTGATCTGTTGATAGATGCAACAACAGGATATGAAACATTGAGTTTCATGGATGCATACTCAGGATATAACCAGATCCTCATGAACGAGGAGGACGAGAAGTTTACGGCTTTCATGACTGATCGTGAGAGCTTTTATTATAAAGTCATGCCGTCTGGCCTGAAAAATGCAGGGACTACTTATCAGAGGGCCGTCAATAAAATCTTTAAAGACTTGATCGAGAAGAACGTGGAAGCATATGTTGACGATATGCTGGTAAAAAGCACTGCGAGGACAAAGCACATTGAAGATTTAACAGAGGTATTTTCAATACTGCGAAAATACCAATGAAGTTGAATCCGGAGAAGTGTGCCTTCGGAGTTTCGTGGGGCAAATTCTTGGGCTTTATGGTATCACAAAGAGGTATTGAGGCTAACCCGGCCAAAGTACAAGCTTTGATTGATATGGAAGCCCCCAAGACTGTTCAGGATGTGCAATGCTTAACGGGGAGAGTAGCCGCTTTGAATCGGTTTATCTCACAATCGGGAGAAAAGTGCCTACCTTTTTTCAAAGCACTCAAAGACTTGAGGGGCAGTAAGGAGGCAAAATGGACTGAGGAGTGTCAGAAAGCTTTCGAGGATCTGAAGGAAACACTGGGATAACCACCGCTATTGTCCTGACCCGAGAAGGGAGAAATTTTTCAGCTGTATTTAGCAGCATCTCCTTCGGCGGTAAGCGCAGTACTTGTTCGGGAAAAGACAAAAAGCAGTGGCCAATCTATTATGTCAACAACGTATTACTTGACGCGGAGACACGGTACTCTCAGATCGAAAAGTAGGCTATGGCTCTTATGATAGCAGCTAGAAAACTACGGCCATACTTCCAGGCTCATCCAATCGAGGTATTTACCACTTTTCCCCTTTGTAAAGTTCTTCGTAAACCTGATTTGTCTAGAAGAATGGTAGCTTGGTCAGTCGAACTCAACGAGTTCCAAGTAAGCTTTAAACCTCGAACGGCAATTAAAGCTCAAGCATTGGTCGATTTCGTAGTAGAGAGTACTGCACCAGTGGAGGAGATTATCGAACCCACTATTCCGACCGTTTGGGAGGTATACGTGGATGGTTCAAGTAATAAGCAAGGAGCAGGGGCTGGAATTCTCCTGAAGAGTCCAACAGGTTTTATCATTCGATTTGCACTAAGATTTGCATTCGAAGCAAGTAACAATGAGGCAGAGTACGAGGCCCTAATAGCTAGACTTAGATTGTCAAAAGCATTGGCGATAGTAGACATGACTATTTTTAGTGACTCACAGCTTATTGTTAATCAAGTACAAGGGGAGTATGGTGTTAAAGAACCCCAATTACAAAAGTATCAAGAGATTGTGCGAATGTTGCAGAAAGAATTCAGGAATCTGAAAGTATGTCAGATCCCAAGAAAGGAAAATACAATGGCAGATGAGCTATCAAGATTAGCCAATGCCAAAGAAAAGAATTTAGACCCTTCGGTCTATATAGAAGAAGTAACATTCCCAAGTTATCAGGAGAAGGAAATATCCTATATTGAAGCGGAACATTGCTGGATGGATCCGATCGTGGAATATCTAAGAGATGATAAACTGTCAGAAGATCCGAAAGAAGCAAGATTAATCAAGGTGCGCTCCGCACGATTCATTATGCAGAACAGAAGGCTATACAAAAGATTTTATGCCGGACCCCTCTTAAGATGTTTGGATCGGAATTAGCTCTGGCCGAAGTACATGAAGAAATTTGTGGTGCTCACATGGGCGGTCGGGCCCTGGCACACAAAATTTTGAGGCTCGGTCTATGTTGGCCTAAGCTTCAGCAAGCTGCTATGGAATATGTGTCACGCCCTCCCAGCCGGTACCCTATCTGGCATACCCGAGAGTGTGATCCACAGCCCGAAGATCAGGTATCGAGTGATCAACCTCCCACATAAACAATAACATAATCATGAACAATCATAACATGAGTGCGGAAGATAAATCATAGATTCAATAAAGAAAGAATGAATCATAAATGAATTAGAATAATAGATATAATCAGAGTGTCAAACAGATAAGTAAAGTGAAGCAAAAATCCCACTTTACATCCAGCGGAAAAGTAGCTCGAAAGAATAAACTAGATAAAAACTAATCCCAGTAGCAAGTACATTGGGTAACTAAATTATTCTCCACTTTGTAGACGACATCCTTGTAGGTATAGATCTCATAAATAGCACAAGGACGCTTCCACTCAATGGTCGGACTAAGCATCGTACGGAGCATAACCACCCGTGGGATCTTCGAGTAATTGTGGTAACCGCAATCACCTTCCCGGAGATATGTCTCTTCGCCTTGCGCTTCCTCATAGGAACCGTCATAATACTCAAGACTGCAGGATAGTCTAACAACATTGTACAATAAAGGAATGAGTTTCAAAGAAACTCAGTAAGGCAGTTAAAATCCATAATAACATAAATGGCAGGATTCCAGAACAATCATAAATGCAATATGATATGAGACAAACAATGAATGAATGAATCTAACTCTAAGTATGCTGGTCTCTATTGGCAGACATGCTTTAAGTCATAGCACCGTACTTCTTTAGGAAAGTCCACTCACATCCTCAACCATTTAAGATATCTTGGATTCCCTCCAACCATTTAAGATATCTCAGGCGACCGATTGGTAATGGGTCCTTCATCCCTCGGGACAAACCTTGGCGGGGGGTTAAGTCAACACACTCTCTCACAACCATTTGGTATAAGTACTGGCGCATGTCGGGGTAATACCTAGCCAAATGCAAGTCTTCTACTTGGTTACATCAAGTCGAGATCCGGATACTTCCATTCCTCGTCCCTGACGATCCTTTCCGGTATCCTTCACACTAGAGTCAGCGTATCCTATGGCACCGACCAACTCGGACTACGGACTCATCAACCCTATTGGTTATCCACATATGGTAAACGGGAAGCTCTCACGTCCTCTCACGGGTTGGTTACCGGTCTTAAGCGCCCGTGAGCCCAAGTCTAACCATATGCAACCCTACCAACAAATGGCCCCCACAATGTGATTCCTGTCCTCTCACGGGTTGGTTACCGGTCTTGAGCGCCCATGAATCCCCATTGCTACCACGGGTCGTTCGGTCTCAATACCCCTCCGATTAGGGTCCGACATAACAGACATCCTAGCCAAACACTACTAGACAATCCTATATATGTCATCCAACAGTTTAGGAAGGTGTCCAGAGGGCATCTCCGGAAACATCCCATAATATTCCCGTAGTAGTCCAAGGACAGAAGTGTCAAAAGGACACCTCTCCTTTCCAAACCATACGTAAGCATACACATGCATCAATTCATATCATCACATATATGGTAACTTCATATATGGAAAGAAATCAATATTTACAATCACTTGTATAACATTGGTAAGTAAATCATACATGAATCAATTCAATATGAATAAGTAATGCTACTGTAATCAAAGTTATGCAACAGTAGTATATCATTGTAAGAATCTAATTTAGGAAACATATTAATGATATTCAAATATAGAAACTAGATTCATGCTATCTATGTAATTAAGGAAATAACCATCCTTACCTTTTATAACTCGCAAAGAATCCTAAGAAATCAAGTAAGATCTTGGCAAACTTGAGAAGAAGGTCCTAAACAAGTATATACAACATATTAGGAAAGATCCCTAGCAGAATATATATCAAAATATCCGAAACAGACCAATTCCGGAGTTGCTTTGTACTCATTGGTCGAGTGGATTGGTCGAGTGGTCCAATCGACCAATCAGTCGACCAATGCAGACAGTAGCTTATAAAATCAGAGTTTTGAGATATGAAATCCGAATTTGGTGGTTCAAAAGGGTACTAATCAAGAGGTAGACTACATCAGTAGTATTCTAACATATAGGGGACCTCAAAACACTAATCAAATCAAGGTATCAAGATCCAAATTAGGAAACAAAAAGTTACCATAAATAAATCAAACATGGATCTTGATGAATTTTGAAATAGAAAACAAGACAAGAACTATAGGAGGAGGGATCATTGCTTTCGGTAATGAAAACATGAAAACATGCATAGGTCTTCATGGAATAAGGCTTAGAAGCATAAATCTAAATAAGGAAATAAAACATACCATATATGTAACTATCATGCATCATGAAGAACACATAGTAAGGTAGAAGAGAACAACTAGAATTCTATGGATTATGGATCATAGAAAGAAAACACAACCATTAACCACTAACATGATCAATGAAAGAAGATCCAAAGAGATCAGAATTCAGATTAGGAAATTAACAGAGATTAAATCATGGTTTGATCATGAATCCCTCAAAAGCTTGCAATGATCATGGTTAAGATCATTGTTCTAGCCTTAAATCCTTAGGATGATCATGAGAACATGTTCAGAGATGTTTGCAACAGAGGATGCAGCATCTCTTCTACTGTCTCAACTCAAAAAGGAAAGAAAAACAAAGATGTAGGAGAAGAAGAGAGAGTAGACATACCTTTTGATGCAAAAAGAAGAGTTCCGACGAAGATCCGCCAAGAAAACTCCAAGGATGCAAGAGAGATGACTTGCAGAGGTCTTTGGTTCGTTCCAGAGGGTTTGGAGGCAGCAAATACAAAGTGGACTCGAGGTTAGACTTAAATAGAGCAAGAATCAACCTAATTGCCAAAGACAAGACCCATTGGTCGAGTGGATTGGTCGACTGGCCCAGCCGACCAATCAGTCGACCAATGCCGACAAAGAAGGCCAAAACAGGGAATTGAAGGCCCAGATCAAATCCAAACCTAAAGGGGTTTTGCACACAAGTCAAGTGACTTACCTAGTAGGTAGAAATGCCTTCAAACCAAGATAGAGAGCACTCCAAGTCCATCAACTAATTAGATCTTCATCAGGATTCTGTTTCCATAAATAGAACCTCATCATCAACCTTCATGGATTCAAAGCCGACACCAAGTCCTCTCATGGGATGGCCCAAAGCTGACTTCTTACTTTACTTCGGGTCATCGGACCTACAAATAACAAGGTTTCCGGGTCAAGGTTAGGGCTGGGTTTCACATTCTCCCCCCTTAAAGAAATTTCGTCCCCGAAATTGAAAGCGTACTGTGCTTCCAAAGAGGTAAGGAAACTTCTCCTTCATGTCTTCTTCCTTCTCCCAAGAAGCTTCTTCAGGGGTATGGTTCTTCCACCGAATCTTCACCAAAGGAATGGCGCGATTCCGCAGCTGCTTGTCCTTCCTATCCAGGATTTCGGCCGGTTCTTCATCATAGGTCAAATCAGCACTAAGTCCTTCGGTGCTTGCTGCAAAATGTGTTCCGGATTCTCTATGTATTTTCGGAGCATCGAAATATGGAACACATTGTGCACACCAGCAAGAGACGGAGGTAATGCTAATCGATACGCAACAGGTCCAACCTTTTCCAAAATCTCGAAAGGTCCAATGTAACGAGGGCTAAGCTTTCCTTAACATTGAATCTCATCACACCCTTCATTGGTGAGACCTTCAGAAAGACTTTCTCTCCAACTTGAAATTCCAAATCGGTCCTTCTCTTATCAAGATAAGATTTCTGTCTCGATCAAGCGGACTTAATCCTTTCTCTTATCATATCTACCATAGCACTTGTAGCTTCAATCATCTCAGGACCTAAGACTTTTCTTTCACCTGTCTCGATCCAAGACAAAGGTGTCCTACAAGTACTACCATACAAAGCCTTGAATGGAGCCATGCCTATTGTTGCTTGATAACTGTTGTTATAGGCAAACTCAACCAAAGCTAGGTGTTCATCCCAATTACCACCCATATCCACCACACAAGATCCGAGCATGTCTTCCAATGTCCGAATTGTCCGCTCGATATGTCCATCGGACCGTGGATGATGAGCTGTACTCAAGTTCAATTGGGTTCCCAAGGCCTTCTCGCAAACTATTCCAAAACCTTGAGGTGAACCTAGGATCACGATCCGAGACAATACTCAATGGCACACCATGCAGACGAACCACATTATCCACATAAAGCCCGGCTAGCTTATCCGAGGTATGAGTGATCTTCATAGGAATGAAATGGGCTGATTTGGTCAACCTATCAACAATCACCCACACAAGTGTCATTGCCTTTACTTGTCCGAGGCAAGCTAGTCACAAAGTCCATGGAGATATCTTCCCACTTCCAACTAGAAATAGGAAGGGGTTGAAGTAATCCAGATGGAGGTTGTCGAACGGCTTTAACACGTTGGCAAGTCTCACACTTGGCAACAAAATCGTCAACATCCGCCTTTAGACCAATCCACCAAAAATGTTCCTTCAAGTCCTTGTACATCTTGGTGCTTCCCGGGTGTACAGAAAGACCGACTGGTGTGCTTCCTTCAATATTTCTTTCTTAACTTCATCGTTGTCAGGCACGCACAGTCTTCCTCTAAACAACAAAGCACCATCCATGGATATACCAAAGTCGGGGTCCGACTCAGGATTCGAAGAAATCTTCTCAACTTTGGTCAAAAACTCTTGATCGAACTCTGCGAGCAACAATCTTATCTCTAAGACCAGATCTTGCCGTCAAGGCGAGAAAAGAATAAAATCAGAATTCTCGGGACGATTTCCAAATCAAAACTCTCAATAGAAGACCACAATGGTAAACTCAAAGCATTCAAATCCAAAGTCTTCTTCCGGTTCTTCCTACTAAGAGCATCAAGCAACAACATTTGCTTTCCCGGATGATACTGAATATCACAATCATAATCGGAGACGAGTTCCAACCATCTCCTTTGTCTCATGTTCAACTCCTTTTGGGTAAAGAAATATTTCAAACTCTTATGATCCGTGAAGATGGCAATCTTCTCACCGTAAAGATAATGTCTCCAAATCTTCAAAGCAAAGACAACGGCGGCAAGTTCTAGATCGTGAGTGGGGTAATTCCGCTCATAATCCTTCAATTGCCGAGAAGCATAGGCTACGACCTTGCCATGTTGCATCAGTACACAACCCAAACAAATCTTTGACGCATCGGTATAAACTGTCATACCACCGGAACTATCGGGTATAGTCAAAACCGGGGCACTTGTCAATCTATCTTTCAACTCTTGGAAATTCTTCTCACAGAGCGTCGGACCAAACAAACTTCTCTTCTTTCCTGGTCAACTTAGTCATAGGAGCAGCCAACCGAGAAAAGTTCTCAATAAACCTTCGGTAGTAACCCGCCAATCCAAGAAAACTTCTTATTTCCGTTCTCGACTTCGGTCTCTCCCAATCAGCCACACTTGGACCTTTTCAGGATCGACACGAATACCTTCGGCTGAAACTACATGACCAAGGAAAACCACTCTCTTAAGCCAGAAATCACACTTGCTAAACTTAGCGAACAACTTCTTTTCCCGCAACCTTTGCAAAGTGAAACTTAGATGACTCGCATGCTCTTCTTCGCTCTTCGAATAGATCAAGATGTCATCAATGAAAACAATCACAAACTTATCAAGCACATCATGAAATACTCGGTTCATGAGGTCCATGAACACCGCAGGAGCATTGGTCAATCCGAAGGGCATGACTCTAAACTCATAGTGACCATACCGCGTTCGGAAAGCTGTCTTGAAGATATCACTAGACTTCACTTTCAATTGGTGATATCCGGACCTTAAGTCAATCTTCGAGAACACAACTGCACCCTTCAACTGATCGAAGAGATCATCGATTCCGGGCAGCGGATATCTATTCTTGATAGTCAACTTATTCAACTCACGGTAGTCGATGCACAAGCGCATACTACCGTCTTTCTTCTTGACGAACAAGACCGGAGCTCCCCAAGGTGACACACTAGGCTGTACGAAACCTCTATCAATGAGCTCATTCAACTGATTTTGCAACTCTTTCAACTCAGTAGGAGCCATCCTATATGGAGCTTTAGATACCGGAGCGGCACCAGGGACGAGATCAATAGAGAATTCGACATCTCTGTCCGGAGGCACTCCCGATAGGTCATCGGGAAGACATCAACAAAGTCGCAGACAACTCGACTTCATCGACTCTTTTCTCCACTATACCCTTGCCTTCAGATGAAGCATCATCCACTAGGGCATAGACTTGCATCGGTCGTGGACAACACCTTCTTACAAACCCTTCTCTTTTCACCTTGAAATTCAAAGACCGGACTTCCACAAATATGGAACTGAATCTTCTTTGAGGAACAAAGGAACACAGCTTTGTGGGCTGTCAACCAATCAATTCCCAAAATAACATCGAAGTCCTTCATGTCAAGAATCACAAAATTGGCTTCCAAGTTCTTCTCACCAATCAACACAGGACATTTAGATAACCCCTTATCTAGTTTCACAACAGACCAGAGGTGTACTAATCAATAAACAACTAGACAACTTCTCGGGGATTAGGTTAGTCTTCTTGATGAATGCGAGATGACATGAACGAATGAGATGCACCCGTATCAAATAAGACAAATGCAGAAATAGAAGCGACTAACAATGTACCCGTAATCACATCATGGCTTGGATCCCGCTCGATCTGGAAATACTGAAAACTCTACCGGAGGGAGGAGCAGGAGCACTCTTCACCATCCAGGGGCAGGTGCTGGGCAGGCCGCTTCGGACAGCACGAGCAAAATGACCAGCTTGCTTGCGGTAGAAGCAAACAGGATTGCTGGATCCAACAGGGGTGGCTGCAACAGAGGGCTTCCGAACAAAAGGCCTTGCACTCGCACTTGCACTTGCACTTGCATTTGCTGGTGGTCGGTTTCCGCCATCTTTGTTTAAACCGGCCGGGCTGCTGAAAACCCGTGTTCGACCTACACTCTTAGCCTGAAAGGTAGGAGTGGGGTAGGGTGTAGGTCTCACATAACGACGGTCATTGCGATCCACCAAACCAGAATTCCTTGATCGCCAAGGCTTTTGCACACGAGCACTTTCCTTCTCTCGTTTCTTCCAACTTCTTCGAGTTCTCGCACCACTTGAGCATAGCTCACTATAGGCTGGACCGTGAGATAAGCTTTAATGGCGGGCGCAGTCCTTTGAAGAACTTCTTTGCTTTGGCGAGGTCTTCCTTCAAAGAATCTGGAGCAAAGAAATGAAGCTCCTCGAACTTCTGTTGGTACTCCAACACAGACAAAGTTCCTTGAGTCGAATCATAAACTCAGCTTCCTTTGCATCCTTCACCGCCTCGGAAAGTAGTTCATACAAAAAGCCTCTTTGAATAACTCCCAAGTTACAACTCCCGCATGCAAACCTTCCAAAACAGGACGAGTGGAAATCCACCATGCATCAGCTTCTTGTTGCAACTTCGCTCAAGAAACAAAATCTTCGAGCTTCCGAGCATTGCAGATGCCGGAAAGCCTTCTCCAGCTCACGAAGCCACTTGTTAGGAAACAAGGGGTCCTTGGTAACTCCGGTAAAAGTGGGTACTTGCATCTTCGAGAAAACTCTCCATCAAAGTAGTATGAGGAGTTCCAGCTAAACCTCCCGCATTCAGGATCTGCGGCATGAGGATTCACATTAGCACCAGCCCGGGTCTCATTATGCAGAGTCATGAAACCCACCAACATCTGGTTGAACCGAGCCGCTTGCGTCTGCATCATATTGCCTATGATATTGGCAATATCTCTCGAAACTTCCAACATTCGGGGCACCAGGGGATCTCATGAGTACCCCGATCAGCATTTGGTATCTCACCACCTCCATGAGGTACTTCACCACCTCCCCGAGGTATTTCACCACCTCCATGTCCACTGGATTCACCACGCCCACTTCTCGGAGTAACCATTCTCAAAAACCGAGAACATCAAAATACCGAATTTCGAAGATTCAACATAAACCACAAGTCCAAATGATTTGAAAACTTAAATCATGCTCAAATATATCCATATAGTCATCAAACAATATTCCATAAGGCAAAAATCACATTTTCCAAAAATTCAACAGCAAATGAGGTCACCGTGACCATTGGTCGAGTGGTTGGTCGAGTGACCCAGTCGACCAATGAAGACAGAATGCGAAAATTCGCATTATAAGCCTCATTTTCACATTCCAACCTCATTCTAACTTCTTCCAAAGGTGAGAGAGCTCTAGGGAAAATATCCAAGAGTTCCCACAAGTGTTCTTGAGGTGATTTAGTGCTTCAACAACAACACCACAACACACCAACATCACAAACAAGGTAAATCTCTCATTCTTTCTTCCATTTTCATCTTCTCATGCTTGCATTTCAATAAAACCATGCTTTACTTGTATCCAATGCTAGAAATCATGCTTAGGAATGCTTAGAAACATATTCCCTAGGTTTTAAACACAATGACATGCATAGACAACAAGTTTTAACACATTTGGTGCTCATCTCGCAAAGTTTTATACCGAAATCGATATCTTTAGAAAAATTTCGTTTTCTCTCAAACCGCTTGAAATTTTCGCACGAGATCAAATGCTACATGCTCAAGATGACATTGTAGATAGGTCCATACAATTTGATTTAACCAATTTCAACTTTTCAAAAATCCAATTTTGACCTAAATTGCAAAATCCCCAAATTTCTTCTTGCTGAATTTTTCGCTTTAATCCATGTTTTCGATCGATTTTCATCAAAACAACTTCATAGACATGAAATTCCAAGTATTGCGCACATGCTAGTATGTTCAAATCAAATTTCCCCCAAATTTGAAATTTTCCGAAAAATTACGAAAATACCCTTTTGGCTCAAATCTTGAAATAGCACTAATTGGAATTGTCTCTTGTCTCTTCCACAGATACATCATGCAGAGGGGAGGACGAGGAGGTGGTAGAGGTCGAGGTCGCATCGTAGGTGCTCTTAGGGGCAGAGGTCGGGTTCCTTTCGAGCCCGGAGAGGAGGTTAGGAGACCGGACCTATTTGACACACCTCGGGCCGAGTTTCTCTACGAGGCCTACTTCAGCTATTGTAACATCGAGATGGGGCGTCTACTTCACTTACGCCAGCTCGGTAGCCTTCAGGATCCGGCAGAGGTTCGACACTTTACGGTGGACTCACCTCTTCACCGAGGACTTGCCGGTATACCCGAAGCTAGTGAGGTTGTTCTTCACAGCAACCTTACTTACACAGAGGAGGCTCGGGGCCGTGGACATCCACTCGGACTTGTTCTCGTGGAGCAGGGTCCTTCGGACTTGGATTCGCTTCTCTACCCGGACACCGGCTGAGATCTTGCAGGTCCCTTACTATCCACAGCAGTGTGTGTGGATACCGCAGGAGCAGATCCGGACAGCCATCCGATGCCGTACGAGCTTCGCGAGATATGCTCTACGCTATGGGATAGCCGCCGATGCTTCACACCGTGGACTACCGGACGGATGACGGGTTCTGCACGTATTATCGGTCGCATAGTCGGCCCAAACATCATGCCGAAAGCCGGACATCACCATCGGGTCACGGTGATGGAGGCCTTGGTCATTTACCGCATCTACATGGGCTTCGAGATCGATCTTTCCTACATCATTCAGCAGGTCATGCTTGGACTTAGTTCTCGCGGCCTAGCATGCGGAACCTTTGCTATGGGAGGCTTCGACTTTGATCTTCGGGCATTTCGGGGTGAGTTTCGAGGATACTCCGATGGACACTAGATCACAGGGATACCCCATTGGGACTCGGACCATTCGACGGATGAGACTACATCGGTTAGAGAGATCTCCTGGTCCAGAGGGTGAGGATGATGATGAATCGAGGATGAGGATCGGGGATCAGATGATGGAGGAGAGGATATCGGTCCCGATAGTGATGATCAGGCCGGAGATGATACAGATATGCGCGAGGCTGAGCTCGTGCATCACGAGTTTCCTTCATCACATTTCGAGGCGGGTGGCCCTTCACATGCGGTTCCGGAGACTTCAGATCTTGGTGCACGAGATGAGATCGATGACTTCCATGCTAGAGAGGATGGAGGTCGGACAGAGCAGATGTACGAGAGGATGGAGTCTCGACAGGACAGATAGAGCATCGGGTGACTCAGCCTAGCAGAGGAGTTCGAGCATACAGAGATCGCAGTAGATCACCTAGATAGACTGTACCTTAGGATTTTCCATTTATGCATTTCAGATGTAATCATTGTAAAAACTTTTGAAATTAATGAAGTTCATTTTGTTTCTCTTTAATTATTGTATGTTATGCACTTTTATTTTCCTTGCATTAGTGACATTTGTTCAAGTATAATTATGGTATGTTATTCAGAAATGTTTTGTTATGCCTCAAAGTTCAAGTTTCTAATTCAGTGTTCTATTATTCACTTCTAAGAGTAGAAGAGTCATTTCAGATCAATGACTCAGGAATGTTCAGTTGTTGTCTTTTGTGGTTAGGATCTCCTCGAACCTGGGGCTCGATACCAATCATCACGCCCTCCCAGCCGGTACCCTATCCGGCATACCCGAGAGTGTGATCCACAGCCCGAAGATCAGGTATCGAGTGATCAACCTCCCACATAAACAATAACATAATCATGAACAATCATAACATGAGTGCGGAAGATAAATCATAGATTCAATAAAGAAAGAATGAATCATAAATGAATTAGAATAATAGATATAATCAGAGTGTCAAACAGATAAGTAAAGTGAAGCAAAAATCCCACTTTACATCCAGCAGAAAAGTAGCTCGAAAGAATAAACTAGATAAAAACTAATCCCAGTAGCAAGTACATTGGGTAACTAAATTATTCTCCACTTTGTAGACGACATCCTTGTAGGTATAGATCTCATAAATAGCACAAGGACGCTTCCACTCAATGGTCGGACTAAGCATCGTACGGAGCATATGTCACATCCTCCCAGCCAGTACCCTAACTGGTATACCCGAGAGTGTGATCCACAGCCCTAAAGATCAAGTTTAGGAACGATCATATCCATTTCGCACAATAACATAATCAAAAGCAAGAACAAATCATAATGTTCAAGTAATTTATAATAAAAGTCAAGAAAGGATCTCAGAAGGATCACTAAGAATATCAGAGTGCAGAAAACAAGATACCAAATCAAAAGACAACTGTAGAGTATAGCGGAAATATACTCCACAACATATGCGGAAGGTAGATTGAAATCTAAGTAAACCTCTAAGCTAATACATGTAAGGTAAAAGATAAGTCTAAAAGAAACAAGAGAAATCTAATCCACATCTTCAGTTGGCTCTTCTTCATCTTCAGTCTTCATCTTCTTCACCTTGCGCTTCCTTATATGGACCGTCATCATATTCCAAACCTGCAGAGAAGTCTGACAATAGATATGGTACAAAAGGAGTGAGTTTCGAAAGAAACCCAGTAAGGCAGTTAAATCCATAATAACATAAATGGCAGGATTTCAAAACAAACATAAATGCAATATGGTATGAGACAAACAATGAATGTATGAATCTAACTCTATATATGCTGGTCTCTATTGGCAGACATGCTTTAAGTCATAGCACCGTACTTCTGTAGGAAAGTCTCAATCACTCATCATCAGTTGGTAATGGGTCCGGCATCCCTCGGGACATTCCATGGCTAGGGGTATAGGTCACCACTCTCTCACATAACCATTGGTCTAAGTACCGGCGCATGTCAGGGTAAAGCCTAGCCAAATGCAAGTCTTCTACTTAGTTACATCAAGTCAGATCCAGATACGTCCATTCCTCGTCCCTGACGATCCTTTCCGGTATCCTTCACACTAGAGTCCTCATAGTCCCTGACTACGGACTCATCAACCCTACTGGTTATCCACATATGGTAAACGGGAAGCTCTCACGTCCCCTCACGGGTTGGTTACCGGTCTTGAGCGCCCGTGAGCCCAAGTCTATCCATATGCAACCCTACCAATAAATGGCCCCCACAATGTGATTCCTGTCCTCTCACGGGTTGGTTACCGGTCTTGAGCGCCCACAAATCCCCATTGCTACCACGGGTCGTTCGGTCTCAATACCCCTCCGATTAGGGTCTGATATAACGGGGTATTCCTAGCCAAACACTACTAGACAGCCCTAGGTATGAAAATCAATAATTCAGGAAAGTGTCAATGGGCATCTTCGGAGAACATCCCATACTATTCCCTCCGATGTCCAAGGACAGAAGTGTCAAAAGGACACCTCTCCTTCCTGAACCATACTTAATCAATCACAATCACAAATCAATCATATCATGTACATTTACAGTATATAGAAAATATACCATAATAAGATTCATCTCATATACAGTTGACAAATAAAGACTTTCATAAACTAAAGAAAGCAAGTAAATAATGCTATTGTAATTGAAGTAAATACAACAGTAATATATTCATAAAAGAATCTAATTATGGTAACAAATCCAAAAGATTCTAATATAGAAACTAAAATCACACAATCTATGCTATTATAGAAGTAACCATCCTTACCTTATATAACTTGAAGAGAATCTCCAAGGATCAAGGAAGATCTTCCTAAACTTGGCAAGAAAGTCCTAAACAAGTATACATATTATATTAGGAAAGAAACCTAGAAGGTAAGAGATCAAATCATCCAAAATAGACCAAATATGAGGTTACTGTCCTCATTGGTCGATTGACTTGGTCTACTGCCTCAGTCGACCAATCAGTCGACCAATGGAGACAGCAAGGCACAAATTGCACTGTTTTGGTCATAACTTCTTCGTTTGAAGTCCGATTGATCCGAAATTCGAAAGGGAACTTCACACAAACATACTAAGACTATCTAGCATGAATTTGACATCATCCATGGTCCAAAAATTAGTACTTTATAAATTGGGAACATGAGTTTCTAAATTGGAAACAACATGGTTCTCATAGCAAACTCACCATGGATTCAAGGGAAGAATTAGAGAGAACAAGGCTTCTCTCTAATGGAATATCAAGAAGATATCAGAGGCAAGAATAACTAAATAGAAAATCAAAAGAATACTAATCCTAGAATGAGAGGAATCAAAAATAGAAACTTACTAGAATGCTTATATCAATGGTCAACATAGAAGGCTAAAATGGCTAGAAAGAAAGGGGAATTGATTCAAGGAGATGAAATACATTGGAACAGTAGTAAAGGCTAAGACCAAACATGTTAAACATTAATTAGAAAAGAAGCTACAGTAGAATGATCATGCTAACCAAAACTCAACCAAAATCAGTGAAGAATTGAGGAGATTCACCATGTGGTTTCAAGGAATGCATTGAGTGATTGGGAGTTCACTCTAAGACATAAGAAGATTAGAGAATGGGTAGTTATAGTAGTGTAACACCTTCTCCACAATCAAAACATCAAGATAGAACAGTAAGAAGAAGAAAAGAGAGAAGAAGGAGATAGAACACTGGAATCAAGGTCCAACTTCAAGATGTAACATTAAACTAACCTTTCTTCACCCAAAATAGATAGGGTGTCCTGGCTAGGTTTGGGCTGGATTTCACAGCATAACCACCCGTGGGATCTTCAGAGTAATTGTGGTAACCGCAATCACCTTCCTGGAGATATGTCTCTTCGCCTTGCGCTTCCTCATAGGAACCGTCATAATACTCAGTACCTGCAGGATAGTCTAACAACATTGTACAATAAAGGAATGAGTTTCAAAGAAACTCAGTAAGGCAGTTAAAATCCATAATAACATAAATGGCAGGATTCCAGAACAATCATAAATGCAATATGATATGAGACAAACAATGAATGAATGAATCTAACTCTAAGTATGCTGGTCTCTATTGGCAGACATGCTTTAAGTCATAGCACCGTACTTCTTTAGGAAAGTCCACTCACATCCTCAACCATTTAAGATATCTTGGATTCCCTCCAACCATTTAAGATATCTCGGGCGACCGATTGGTAATGGGTCCTTCATCCCTCAGGACAAACCTTGGCAGGGGGTTAAGTCAACACACTCTCTCACAACCATTTGGTATAAGTACTGGCGCATGTCAGGGTAATACCTAGCCAAATGCAAGTCTTCTACTTGGTTACATCAAGTCGAGATCCGGATACTTCCATTCCTCGTCCCCGACGATCCTTTCCGGTATCCTTCACACTAGAGTCGGCGTATCCTATGGCACCGACCAACTCGGACTACGGACTCATCAACCCTATTGGTTATCCACATATGGTAAACGGGAAGCTCTCACGTCCTCTCACGGGTTGGTTACCGGTCTTAAGCGCCCGTGAGCCCAAGTCTAACCATATGCAACCCTACCAACAAATGGCCCCCACAATGTGATTCCTGTCCTCTCACGGGTTGGTTACCGGTCTTGAGCGCCCATGAATCCCCATTGCTACCACGGGTCGTTCGGTCTCAATACCCCTCCGATTAGGGTCCGACATAACAGGACATCCTAGCCAAACACTACTAGACAATCCTATATATGTCATCCAACAGTTTAGGAAGGTGTCCAGAGGGCATCTCCGGAAACATCCCATAATATTCCCGTAGTAGTCCAAGGACAGAAGTGTCAAAAGGACACCTCTCCTTTCCAAACCATACGTAAGCATACACATGCATCAATTCATATCATCACATATATGGTAACTTCATATATGGAAAGAAATCAATATTTACAATCACTTGTATAACATTGGTAAGTAAATCATACATGAATCAATTCAATATGAATAAGTAATGCTACTGTAATCAAAGTTATGCAACAGTAGTATATCATTGTAAGAATCTAATTTAGGAAACATATTAATGATATTCAAATATAGAAACTAGATTCATGCTATCTATGTAATTAAGGAAATAACCATCCTTACCTTTTATAACTCGCAAAGAATCCTAAGAAATCAAGTAAGATCTTGGCAAACTTGAGAAGAAGGTCCTAAACAAGTATATACAACATATTAGGAAAGATCCCTAGCAGAATATATATCAAAATATCCGAAACAGACCAATTCTGGAGTTGCTGTACTCATTGGTCGAGTGGATTGGTCGAGTGGTCCAGTCGACCAATCAGTCGACCAATGCAGACAGTAGCTTATAAAATCAGAGTTTTGAGATATGAAATCCGAATTTGGTGGTTCAAAAGGGTACTAATCAAGAGGTAGACTACATCAGTAGTATTCTAACATATAGGGGACCTCAAAACACTAATCAAATCAAGGTATCAAGATCCAAATTAGGAAACAAAAAGTTACCATAAATAAATCAAACATGGATCTTGATGAATTTTGAAATAGAAAACAAGACAAGAACTATAGGAGGAGGGATCATTGCTTTCGGTAATGAAAACATGAAAACATGCATAGGTCTTCATGGAATAAGGCTTAGAAGCATAAATCTAAATAAGGAAATAAAACTTACCATATATGTAACTATCATGCATCATGAAGAACACATAGTAAGGTAGAAGAGAACAACTAGAATTCTATGGATTATGGATCATAGAAAGAAAACACAACCATTAACCACTAACATGATCAATGAAAGAAGATCCAAAGAGATCAGAATTCAGATTAGGAAATTAACAGAGATTAAATCATGGTTTGATCATGAATCCCTCAAAAGCTTGCAATGATCATGGTTAAGATCATTGTTCTAGCCTTAAATCCTTAGGATGATCATGAGAACATGTTCAGAGATGTTTGCAACAGAGGATGCAGCATCTCTTCTACTGTCTCAACTCAAAAAGGAAAGAAAAACAAAGATGTAGGAGAAGAAGAGAGAGTAGACATACCTTTTGATGCAAAAAGAAGAGTTCCGACGAAGATCCGCCAAGAAAACTCCAAGGATGCAAGAGAGATGACTTGCAGAGGTCTTTGGTTCGTTCCAGAGGGTTTGGAGGCAGCAAATACGAAGTGGACTCGAGGTTAGACTTAAATAGAGCAAGAATCAACCTAATTGCCAAAGACAGCACCCATTGGTCGAGTGGATTGGTCGACTGGCCCAGTCGACCAATCAGTCGACCAATGCCTGACAAGAAGGCCAAAACAGGGAATTGAAGGCCCAGATCAAATCCAAACCTAAAGGGGTTTTGCACACAAGTCAAGTGACTTACCTAGTAGGTAGAAATGCCTTCAAACCAAGATAGAGAGCACTCCAAGTCCATCAACTAATTAGATCTTCATCAGGATTCTGTTTCCATAAATAGAACCTCATCATCAACCTTCATGGATTCAAAGCCAGACACCAAGTCCTCTACTGGGATGGCCCAAAGCTGACTTCTTACTTTACTTCGGGTCATCGGACCTACAAATAACAAGGTTTCCGGGTCAAGGTTAGGGCTGGGTTTCACAATATGTTCGTCGGTGTAGCAATTGCCAAATCCATGCTACGGTATCTAAACGCCCAGCTGAAACCTTGACTTCGATTCTAGACCCCATCCCTTTTGCGATGTGGGGAATCGACATCATGGGAAAATTCACCAAGGCATCAGGCGGAAGAGAATATCTTATAGTAGCAATTGACTACTTCACCAAATGGGTCAAGGCTAGCGCCCTGACAACCATCACTGAACGAAAGGTGGAGAAGTTCGTGCTCGAGTCAATCATATATCGGTTTGGGATGCCTAAAATAATCGTGACTGATCATGGTACTCAATTCGATAATCCACAATTTGAACAATTTTGTGGAACTTACTTGATCGAGCATCGTATGTCATCAGTGGCATACCCCTAAAGCAACGGCCAAGTAACGGTTACAAACCGAACATTACTTGAGGGGATAAAGAGAAGTCTTGAAGCTGATAAAGCCTTATGGGTGTCGAAGAATTGCACAACATACTGTGGGCCTACCGAACTACGGTTCGAACACCCACAGGAGAAACTCCTTTTAAATTGGCTTATGGATCTGAAGCGTTGGCACCTGTTGAAGTAATGGCTGGAACACTACGGGAAAGAGAGTTCGAAGAAAAAGCGAACGAACAAGGATTGCTAGATAGCCTTGATTTGTTAGATGAAGTTCGTGCAAAAGCAATAGCACGAACTCAACATTATCAACGAAGGATAGCATCACATTATAATTCCCGAGTGAAGAATCATCGATACATAGCAGGAGACTTGGTATTAAGAAATACTTTAGCTTCAGATCCACATCATCAGAGGAAATTGGACCCTTCATGGGAAGGCCCGTATATGGTTATTAAACCGGTCGGTTCGGGAGCTTATAAGCTAAAGAACATGACAACCTAGAAAGAGTTGGATCGTTAATGGAATGCCAGGCATTTGACGAATATTATCCTTGAGGAGATTATCATTTTCATTCATGATGTAACAAAATTCAACTCAATCAATACAATTCTTAGTTTTCAACATATCGTCTTTTGATTGGGGGCATCACACAACATTCAAGATCAAATCCAGCGACAAAATCAAAAGTCATCGGTTTAAAACCCGAGTGAGTTCCTTCTCAAACTTATTGAATTTCATTGGAAATTCTTAAGTAAAGGCATCGGTTTAAGACCCGTGTGGGACCTTCTACAAGGCATTGGTTTAAAACCCAAGTGAGTTCCTTCTCAAACTTATTGAATTTCTCTGTAAATTCTTAAGTAAAGGCATCGGTTTAAAACCCTTGTGGGACCTTCTACAAGGCATCGATTTAAAACCCGTGTGGGACCTTCTACAAGGCATCGGTTTAAAACCCGAGTGAGTTCCTTCTCAAACTTATTGAATTTCTCCGGAAATTCTTAAGTAAAGGCATCGGTTTAAAACCCGTGTGGGACCTTCTACAAGGCATCGGTTTAAACCCGACTGAGTTCCTTCTCAAACTTATTGAATTTCTCCAGAAATTCTTAAGTAAAGGCATCGATTTAAAACCTGTGTGGGACCTTCTACAAGGCATCGGTTTTTAAAAACCGAGTGAGTTCCTTCTCAAACTTATTGAATTTCTCCGGAAATTCTTAAGTAAAGGCATCGGTTTAAAACCCGTGTGGGACCTTCTACAAGGCACTGGTTCAAAACCCGAGTGAGTTCCTTCTCAAACTTATTGAATTTCTACGAAAATCTCTAAGTAAAGGCATTGTTTTGACTCAACTAAGACCTACTGCAACAAAGACTCAAGTGATTGACAAAGTTAAAAAATGAAGTTAATTCTTTATTCCTTTAAACGACCAGAAGGGGCCAACCTTTACATCAAACATACATATGAGATAACAAGTGTTGAGATACAATCTTCGTTCGGTCAAGAAGGAAAGTCATCATCGGTGATCATCAAGAATTTAAAACAAGATCGAAGCAGCTTTGTCAGAAGTAACATAGAGTCAAGAAGCAACACAGATTCAAGAAGAAGAAGAAGAACAGAGTCGGGAAAACATATGTTATCATTTGTTTATCTCCCTCGTGGATTGGGAAGCATTTTGTAAATACAAAATCCTCCATAATTCTATACTATTTATCCAGCTTTTCCAGAAGAAGCCTGATCTTTGATCAAACTTGCATTCAAGGCAAGCTCTTCATAGCTGAATCCTTTCAAAGGAGACAAAGGAGGAGAGTCGTCAAGATGATGCATTATATCCAGATCTGGAGGTGGAAGGTCCGTTGCATCCTTGGCCCAGGCAGGGAGAGGAAGTCCCAGCTTTGCAAACACTTCAGGATGACAATTGGCGCGGTGGGGAGTCGTGTTGAAATAAGAATTTCTCCTTAGTATCAATTCCCATACCTAGTTCTCACCATCCCGGTATGCCTGCAAGTTATAAGTGTTCAGCATGTCAACAAAAGGCTTACTCTGCAAATATTTGAAGATGCAAGCCCTGCGAACATCAGTTGAAAGGGACTCGAGCAAAAGGGTAACAGCTTGCCTTTGGGACATTGACACAGCTCCAGACCCTTTTGCCCCTGCTGAAAATTTTCCAACTTCCAACTCCAGCTGCCAGATCTTCTCCCTGGCATCATCCAAATCCGAACGAAGATGCTCGTTCTAAGAATTCTTCTCTCGGGCAATCTCTCAAGCTTGGTTTCTAAGACGAGCAATCTCAACATCTTTGGCTTTGGATTCTTCTCGAAGCCTGGAAATTTCATCACTCAATCTATTGAGTCTAAAGGCTGCTTCCACTTGATTGTGGATGTTACCAATGAGACTCCTGCAAAAACTTAAGAGTTAGTCAAGAGCAAAAGAAAAATCTTCAGAACGAAAGGTAATGAAGAAAAACTTACATCACCAGTGATTTCATAAGTTCCCTATCTGGGTCTGTAGAAAGGGCTCTGCTCTCGGTAGGCATTTAAACAACAGTGCACCATTCTAGTGCCTTGTCTAAATCGCCTATCACCAAGTCAGACCTCTTCAACGACCAAGAAGGATGGAACACGTCATCGGCCAACCAAGGGCGCTTCCTAGTGGCAAAATCCCCGGCCTCATGGAAAACCTCCTCGGAAGGAGTGGAGGAGGATTCCAAACAAGCACTAGAGTTGGAAACCCGAACGACAGCTGTGGGGACCACATCTTCCTCAGAGGCACGAAGGATCTTCATCATGGAAGAAGACTCCAACGTAGTGCCAGCAGGGGTTTCAACAGTGCGAGCAACGATGGAGGGAGCCACGTCCTCCTTAGAAGACCGAACGGTCTCTCTAGGCGAGGGAAGCGTGGGAGAAGCATCAGCAGAAGCTGTGGGAATTTGATCTGAAGATTCACCAACAGCAATCTCCCCATGTTTAGAAGATTCACCAACGGCAATCACCTCAGAGGGAACAACCTTCGTTAGCACTGGAGTAGTCTTCTTGCAAGACTTTGCCCTAATATTATCCATGTTAATTCTTGGAGACACTACAAATGAAAAGCAAACAGCATCAGTACGAGAATCCAACAAATTATAGCAGAAAAGGGAAAATCCTAGATTTCTGTCGAATAGATGAAGTAACAAACACCAATCAGGGAACTTCCATAATGAGTAAACCCCAAGTATGAATACTGTGGAGATTACTCAGGGAGAAGGAGAAGTTTGTTATAAAACTAAATGACAAAGCAGAAGACTTACTTGTTCAGGTTCTGATCGAAGATATTGTTGGAAGATAAGAGTACAGAGACAGCAAAGGAAGACAAAATATTATTTTGCAAATCTGGCAGACAAGAATAACTTGCAGGTAGCGAGATAAGAATAAAGCACCCTTGAGGAACTTAAATAGCCTCAAGGAGTGATGCGACGGTTGAAAGCCCAAGTTTAAGGGACAGGATGGAAGAGACGCTTCAAATTCTGAAAAATGCAGGATCAATGGTCAGGGGATAACGACGCTTCAACTTCGAAACTTGAAGGCTGACCTAGATTTCCACATGGAACAATGTGCACCTGATACGAGGATACTGCCAAATACCAACCGTCGCACCAGTATTAAATAATAAAGTATTTCCAATTCCTTGGGAAGAGCAACTTGTACACGAATACAAGGAAACGTTTGGGCTTCGTCATAAAGGAGGAGCAGTTGAGAGATAAAGTTCAAGTGTCACAAAAGGTTCGGAAGAATCAATTTGACCGAACGCATCTCTCTGATGTCCCGAGCGTTGTCTTCAATTAAGGTACAAGTTAATCTACGTGATAACTTATCTCATTCTTAGATATCTCTTGCATGAGGGAATAGACAATTCTCTGAGTACGATATGAGAAAGTATTATGGAAATCATTGGAAGAGTTCAAGAAAAAGAAGATAGATTTCTATTTCATTATAGAAGACCGTGGGGGGCCAACCCTTACCAAAAAAAAAAAAAAAAGAGATGGTTTCCTATTGTTCTTACTCATTGTCGGCCGAAGAATCTTTGTCTGAAGCAGGCTTTTGAGGTTCTTCGGGAAGAGGCGGCGAATCAGCAAGATACTTCTCGATGTCTGGGTCTCCTGGAATGGGGGGTCCTCCTCTTCCAAAACCCAATCGAGGAAAGGCAGCTTAAGCTTCTCGAAGATTTCCTTGTGACACACCTCCCAAAAGGGAGTTGTGTCAAAAGAAGGATTAGATTCAAGAATCTTTCTCCAAACATCATTCTGCCCCTCTCGATAGGCTTGAAGGTTGAAGGAACCCAACAGTCCAGAGAAAGGAATGCTGTTCAGATACTTCCGAATGCAGTCCCTCCGAAGATCTTGTGAAAGATGTTCGGGCTCACTAGGAACGGCCATCTTCGATAGGCGTTCGTTCTCCAGGGCCTTAAGCTTACAGCTTTTTTTTCGCTTCTTGGCCTCGCCGCAGCAGAACACGACCGACCGACAAGTCAAGTTCTTTTCTCAAAGAACTCATGGCCTCATCATTCTTCTCCTGTGACTCTTCGGCTGCTTTCTTCAGCCGGTCCACCTTAGAATTGGCCTTCGCTAGATTCTCTTCACAAGTCTGCAGCAAGGAGCCGCTACGACCAACTCGGCTCAATGCCTCCATGTGTTGATAAAAGCTCAACACAACATTCCTGGAAAGGCAGGAGAATTATCAGAAACTCCAGGAGAGATTACGAAGCAAGTAGTAAAAACTTAAGAAAAATAATACCTTGTGGAAAGACGAACAAGAGCGTCGTCTTGCAGGGTCTCAAAGGCCGGATGGTCGGCGGCCAAGAGGGAGAAGGCCAAGAGAGCATAAGCCACTCAGCGGCCTTCTCAGGATCCTGCATGACTCGGTTTGTCTGCGTCAGGGACCATTGGGGGACAAAGATCTCCTCAGAATCTTTATTCTTTTTGGATTTCTTCGGGGCAGAAGCATCGACCGAGTCATGCTTCCTTTTGGTTCAGACAGGAGAGGGAATTTCGACCTCTTCCACCATCAGTTTCTTCCCTCTCCCCGAAGCCTCAACCATTGGCTTCAGATTTCTAATACCCTTGTAAGAAGGGTCTGGAGGAGGCACAGAGGCCACCTGTTCTGCAATCAATGCTCGAGGAGACCGTTGATCTGCAGTCACAACGGCCTTGGCAGCTTTCACTCGAAGGTTGTCTGAATTCATTCTTGGAGCACTACAAAGAAAGACGAAAGTCAGAAAGTTGAAAACGTTCGTAGTACATTCAAGAAAGCGAAACGTGGCAGTTAGAAAGCTCACGTTGAGTCAGCCCCCAGTATTGAAGAATGGAGTTGTATTCCATCTCATATCCATGTATCTCTTGATACCATGGAATTGACTTGATCTTCCCGACAACAACTCTGTCTTCTTTGGATAGTTGAGGGACCTGGTTGCCCTCAGAGTATGAAGTATACAGTTTCCAGGTGGTCGGGAAGTTAAGATCTAATTAAGGAGCTTGGCAGAAAAAAATACCGCTTGCGCCACCCTTTGTGATTGGAAGGGCAAGTTCCTCTGGCAAGAATGCTGCCCGACTAGTCAAGCTCAACTTTGTTGCTCTTGGAAAGCACAACCCAGCTAGGAGGATGGGAAAGAGAAAGAACATGAAAATGTACAAAAGGAGGAAGAGAAGGTATGATGCCAAGCTCAAAACATAAACCCAAGAAGCCGACGATGAGACGCCAACTATTGGGAAGAAGCATTACGGGACAAATGTCCCAATGATTCAGAATAACAGAAAACAAAGTATTAAAGAAGGGAAAGCGAACTCCGCTTTCCAGAGTATCTATATACAGGGAAAATTTCGCCCGGAAGAATTGAATCAACCCTCTCATCAGAGGTGGGAGCCCTAAGTTGGTACAAGGAAGGAAAGTCAAAGCATTTGATGGCTGAAGGAAGGTTTTCCTTAGTAAAGAAGGAAGCAACAGAACCAGGTCCATTAGTGGACCTGGTAGGTTGTTTGGACTGCTTAGAGGATTCGGCAGTCACCTTCGGAGTCCTGGATGGTCCAGACTCAGGAAGGGCGGAAGAAGCCTCAGCATTTTCTTTTGCTTTTCTTTGTTGGCTAACTTCTGCGAAGTCGCGCCATAGAGCAGTTTGGGTTTTCTTGTCGCTATCCGACTGCTTAGAGGGGATAGAGGCAAAGGCCTCATCACCACTATCGCCCTTACCGACGCTAAGTACAGGGGAAATTTCAGAAGAAACCCTACTGCCCTCCATTACTAAAAAGTCTGATTGTGGTTTCTAGCAAGAGAAAAGAAACCTGGAGACGAAAGTAAACTTTGCAAAGGAGTCAGAAACTTACTAAATCACTGAGGCAGAAGGCTCGAGAGCGAGAAGATCGTGAGGGCGCGAAGAAGACGATGAGGTTTCAAAATTCCAGACAAAGAGAATGAAACCTACAACGACAATGAACCTCTTTTAAGCACCCGCACGAGTGTTCGAGGACGTGTACGATCGAGATGAATTCAACATCAACGATCGAGATTTGTAGACGGTTCGAAAGTTTGAACTCACAAATAAAAAACAAGCATTCAGAAACCGTCGTTTTGATTTCGTGAGCAACGATAGTTTCGGCTGCAGAGGACGCGTGGCGTCACCCTCACAAAAAGTGAAAATACTCACAATGCTCGAGGAAAAAGCGACACAGCCGCTTTAAATGTGATATGACATTTAATGGGTTGGGGATTATGCAAAAATATTGTTCGACAAGATACCCAGTTCAAAACAAGCCCTTGGGATTGTCCAAACGCTTGGTCTGGGGGGCTCGTGATATGGAGAAAATATAACCGAACCTAGTTCAATCTTGGTTCAACCCTCGACTCCGGTCGGGACGAAAGGAATCGACTCGCATTCGAGCGAGCCGGGTTTAGGAGATAGCTTGGTGAGGAAGAAAACTAACTCAGTCACAAGCACCCCCAATCCGATACGATCGGAATAGGCTAATGAACCTAAAGACGGCTAGCAGTATTTGGCGGCTATCACTCATCGCTATTATATGGATATATAACGATCGTATTATCAAAGGAGTCATCTACTAGTCCAAACTAGTAGAGATCTATCACTCAACGGATCTATCTGTTAAGATCCAATGATTATCCGAAGAAGGCTCAAATACATCCAACGAAGGAGATTCGAAGGTACATTCTATATAAGACATCACCTACCCACAAAGTAGAATGACACACACACACACAGATACATACAATCTGAATCGTATTTTCATTATTCATTCCTTAGCTCTGTGACCCAACAGAGCCGTTTGTGATTAAGTTCATCAACTGACTTAGCCTTCGGAGGTGGACTCCCGATCCCAGCGGTCGGGCCACATCTGACTTTCATTTTTGCAGGTCATTCTCAGGAGATCTAAGGGCTGAGCAGATTTTGGACGCATCAATAATTGATACCAAAAAGAGCCTTAGAGAGGTAGAACTATTATTGAATCTAAAATAAGCAAACATACTTTGACCCAAAAAAATAGAGAAAGGAGGAGGAGGAAGCAGAAAGGAGAAAAAACATACATGTAGATGAAATCCAGTAGCCATGAACAAAAGCTACACGTGATCCCTCACATTACGATAGGTTAAGACTCTAGCTGGTTCAATAAACCTAAGAAAAAATTACCATAACTAAATCAACAATGACTTTATTGGCACTCTTAATCCTTCCTTCTTGTATTAGATCTTTAAGAGCCTCTTTATTCATCATCATTCTGGATTTCGGTCAGTGCCCTGTTGGATTTGGGTTTGGAATTGGAGAAGGTGGCGGCCCGGGTATCTTTCGCAGCACCTTTGCATTTGATTCTGATAAATAAACAACCAGAGTTAATTAAAAATTATTGTCTATCGAACAAGTGCATTTGCTGAAGCGTATGAAGAAGTTTCCGCAAGAAAGAAAGCTGAGACTACATTTGTTTGTCCGGAAAGCAAACTAGTTATAACAATTCATACCTGCAGAAACCATTCCCAACTGCATCTGCAGGAAGAAGACACACATAAGGATTACTAGAATGAGAAAACGAGGAAAAGAAGAGATACCCATATCCTCTGCGAAGACAAGGACATACACACCTCTTCCCCTGGAGCTTCTCAGCTATTTATGCAGACCTGCCCCCTGCTATAACCAAAGTTTCTACAATCATGCTTCCAACTAACTCCATTTAACAATTGAATATTGAATGTACGATACTAATGGCCCACTTATTTTACAGTTGAATATTGAATGTACGATACTAATAACCCACTTATTTAACAATTGAATATTGAATGTAGTTTCAAATATGAATACTCCAAAACTTTTGATGCGAAATTTGGGTCAACTTGTACTTTCTGTTTGTCTTGACATGCAACCTTTTGTCCTTAGGAGGTGGCTGCCATAAAAAATGAAATAAAGTCAACCAAGTGGACTAGCAGATTTATTCTTTTGCGAATGAGAGGTACTTGTTTATGTATTCATGAATTATTTATTGGCGAAGAAGCATTTCATGAGATACCATAGTTAGGGTACTATGATACTACTATTATAAAAATATGAACTCAATGGATAAGACTATATTTTTGTTTTCCTAAATACTTTTTTCTATTATATCAGTTAGACCTTTGAGTCACTAATAAATTATATCGAAAATTGTAATTTTCTATTTATAAGTATAATAATAATTATTATTATTAATAAATAATATTAATTAAAAATTAGTTATTAAATTAACATAATAATAAACACCCAAGGAATAGAATTATCTCATTCAAACCCAAAAAACCCTTTCATTGATTGTTCAAATTTAACCTATCTTTTACTCGCCCCCCCCCCCAAAAGAAAAAAAAAGAAAAAAAACTTAACCTATGGTAAAGATAGTGTTGAAGCAAGACTTTTAAATTGATTACCCAATGGGTTATATGGACCTTAATCCCCAAAACCCAAGGAATAGAACCGCCTCATTGATTGCAACATCATAATATTTACGAATGTTGGTAATACTCCATATATATCAATATTGTTTAATTGACGGGGGAAAGATTCCTTACCTGGAATCGCTTTCCCTTTTATGAAGTATTCGCAGCGGAAGTCTAGATCCACGTTCTCGTTCAACCACCAAAGCTCTACCGGGGCGATTCCACAATCACTAGGAAAGGGAATGATATCCACAACCCAAATGCCGTGGATTAATGGAATGAAGATCAAAAGCGAGGAAAGGAAAAAATTTCCAAGCCTGCGATTCTAAGAGAGAGGGAGAGAGAGATGGAGCCGCCGTTTCTCAGAGATAAATCTCGTGCGAATGAATCACACACTTACTCACTAATGTGGTGGTTACCAAAATATATAACCCTATTTTGTAACCGCCCTAATAGTGAGTTTCCAATATTGCCCTTGGGCATTTAATTTATTAATCATATTAATAAATTCCAACAGCTCCCACTTGCACAAGGGCAAGTGTTAATATTTCAATGTGTCCGAGACACACTTGTATATCCCAGATATACACATTCAATCTCTCTGTTGTATGCCAGATACATAGACCTCTTGTGTCCCAGACACACATGTATATCTCAGATATACATATATATTGATCTCTTCACTATGTATCCCAGATACATAGACCACCTGTGTCCCACACTAATATCCACAAGTCATATTGGCAAAATGGGTTGTGCGACCGGTGATATACCTGCACGCGTGAGCCCCAAACTAGAAACCTTCCCAGAAGGCCAAAATGGCACATCACTCATAGAAACAAATCAAATAAGCATGAGTATAACACAGTGTCCTAGGTTTATTCAAACTCACCAGACTAAAGGTATCTCGATCCCTTTGAGAGATCACCTTCTTGTCCTTAAAATGTTCACTACTGTAACACATAGAGTTGGCGCCAGCAAACACTTTTTAGGGTGCAGTTGAATCAAACCTTTCCTTTCGCCCCAGACCATGACTACACTTAGGATTGACTCCTTTCCCGATAGTGCCCCTTTAGGTCGAATCAATCATGACCATAGGTAACACCCCAAAGTAGCCACATCAACCCTTCGTTTCATGATGTCGTCGAAAGTCACTAAGAACCCTAATGGACCATAAGGTCCAGGATTCACACAATGAGAGGAGCAGGGATCCATCCTCTTATTTCCAATGATCGCTAAGCACACATAGTATGATATGTGTGCTATGGTGGAACATTCTATGTACAATAGAACGTATGTCCATCTCAACACCATACAGGTCTTAGTCTAGTCGCAACCTCTTGCGCCTAACCCGAGTTTCTTTATTGTCGCCACCCTAGCGCCACATAAAGTACTCACACCTGACTCTTATAGGCAACATGAATAGTGGGAACATTCATGTCAATTCTCTTCACAATAGAGAAACTCATCTTGATTCCAAATCAAGGCGACATCATGATTATGAATTGACCTACACAAAGTCATTCACAATCCGTCTCATCTCTGCTCGCCTCCAAGGTGCCAGAGGCAAATGCTCGTGTGAGTGAGCCATTCTCTTGCCTATTGACATATCTTGTTTTATGCTAGAAGAAACACAATCACACAGAAAGTGAATAAGAATAAATGCTGGAATGAACTCATATTACTCATTAATAAGAAAGTCTCAGTACAAAAATAAGTCACAATCTACACAAGCCCAAGGATTTTACATGAGAAATAAAAACATCCTTGGCTATAGGTTTGGTAAGAGGGTCAGCTACCATCTGACTAGTAGATATGTGCTTAAGTACAACTTTCTTCATTGATGTAATGTCTCTAATAAAGTGATATCTCAACTGTATATGTTTGGTCTTCCCATGATACTTGGGGTCCTTGACATAGCTGAGAGCTGCCGTACTATCATAGTAGACAAGGGCAGCCTCTTTGGATGTCATCACAATCCCAGTATGTCGAAGGAATCTCCTTAACCAAACAACCTCTTGAACTGCAGTTGAGCATGCCACATACTCTGCTTCCATGGTCGAGAGGGATATACAAGCCTGCTTCTTGCTACACCACGAAATGGCCCCGCCATTCAGCAAGAAAGCATATCCAGAGGTTGATTTGCGCTCATCGATGTCTCCAGCCCAGTTGGCATCACTATAGCCAACTAAGCACAAATCCAATCCTTGGTAACACAACATGTAGTTACTCGTTCCTCTGAGATATCTTAATATCCTCTTGACTGCTTTCCAGTGCTCTATGCCTGGGTTTGATTGGTATCGACTAACCAAACCCACTGCATAACAAATATCCGGTCTAGTACACATCATAGCGTACATAAGGCTACCCACTGCACTGGAAAATGGAACTCTTTCCATCTTGGTTTTCTCCTCTGGAGTCTTAGGACCCATATCAAGGCTCAAATGCAAACCCTTCTCCATTGGAGTATCATATGGTTTGTAGTTGTGCATCTGGTATCTCGTCAAGACATTGTCAATATAGGTCTCTTGAGATAAACCCAGTAATCTCTTTTGCCTATTTATGACAATCTTGACACCAAGCACATAGCTTGCTTCACCCATATCCTTCATATCAAATACGGAGGACAACCATTTCTTAATGGTTTCCAATAGCTCCTTGCTATTGCTAGCCATAAGTATGTCATCTACGTACAGTGTCAGAATGACATAATTATTATCAAATCTCTTGGTGTAAACACAGTGGTCTTCCTCAAGCATGGAAAAACCATTTTCCATCATAGCTTGGTGGAAGCGCACATTCCACTGTCTGGATGCTTGCTTTAAGCCATATATGGACTTCTTAAGCTTGCACACTTTGCGCTCAAGTCCATTAGTTTCAAAGCCTTGAGGTTGATCCATATAGATCTCTTCCTCAAGTTCTCCATTGAGAAAAGCAGTTTTTACATCCATCTGATAAAGCTCCAAGTCCAACTGAGCAACAATAGCTAGTATGAGGCGAATTGAGGCAAACCTAACCACAGGGTAAAAAGTTTCCTCATAATCAACACCCTCTCGTTGGGTGTAGCCCTTAGCCACTAAACGAGCCTTGAATCTCTCAATAGATCCATCCGCCTTTCTTTTGATCTTGAGAACCCACTTGTTCCCAATTGCCTTTCGGCCTGGCGGCAAGTCAACCAAGTCCCAGACATGATTAACTTTCATCGACTCCAACTCTTCCTTTATTGCTTTCAACCATTCATTTGAGCTTGACCCCGCAAGAGCTTCCTGCACGCTCTTTGGTTCATGCTCATCGGCTGAAGTCATCTCACAGTCGATCTCTTCAGGAGTTACCATGTAGGCTTCATCCTCTATGTCGAAACGTCGACGAGGAACTAGCCCGCGCCCACTACAGCACAAGTGCATGTCAGATCGCTCACCGTCTAAGGTAGCTATCACATCTGCACTCCCACTCCCCCTAGGATCTTCCGGGATGAACCCCGGGTTCATTATCCGAAATCTCCTGGAGTGACAAGACCACTATCTTGTATCTCAAAGAATTCCGATGATTCTTTGTTAACTCCTGAAAGAGATGGAAAATCATTCTCCAAGAATGTTGCATCCCTAGACTCAAGTTCCGTTCTCCTCTCATTCTCATCTAGTCCAATGAAGACATGGCCCTTTGAGGGTTCAGAATATCTCACAAAGATACACTTTCTTCCTCTGGGTCCAAGCTTTCCATATTGGTGAGAAGTAGAGTGAACATATGCTGCACATCCCCATGCGCGCAAGTAACTCAAATCTGGCTTCCTTCCGGTCCACAACTCATATGGTGTGAAAGGAACCAATTTGGTTGGAATTCTGTTGAGGATATAGGCCGCAGTCAGCAAAGCATCTCTTCAATAAGAGATGGGTAGATTTGCCTGCGCCATCATGGATCTCACCATGTCTAGCAAGGTTCTATTCCTCCTCTTAGCAACCCCATTTTGCTGTGGAGTCCCTGGAATAGTAAGTTGTCTAGATATCCCCTTTTCATCACATAACCCTTTGAACATATCGGAGAGATACTCTCTACCTCTATCCGTTCTAAGAGTTTTAATCCTTTTATCTAACTGATTCTCAACTAAGCTCATGAATTTCTTAAAACATTCCAGAGCTTCTGACTTATGAGAAATTAGATAAATGCGACCATACCGTGTATAGTCATCTATGAATGTGATGAAATAAGCCTGTCCTTTTCTAGTATGCACATTCATGGGTCCACACACATCTGAATGGATAAGTTCTAAAGAAAGAGAGGCTCTCAAAGCCTTTTTAAATGGTTTTCTAGTTGCTTTTCCTGCTAGACATGACTCACAGGTTGGCAAATCAGATAGTGAACCTTGGCCTAAGAGACCTTCTCTTGCCAATCTGTTCATCCTATCTAAGCCAATATGTCTTAGTCTTGCATGCCACAAATTATAATCAATACACACAGTATCTTGGCAAACAAAAGCACTACTAGAATTAAATGAATAATCAATTGTATCCAATACAATGAAACCATTCAGAAGAAAACCATAACCATAAACTGTATCACCCATATACAAAACCAAAGAATTTTTTTCAAATACAACTCTAAAACCATGTCTCATAAACCACTCTTGTTTCTGTTCCCACCTCTGTTACTTTGCCTAGACCACTGAGGTTGAGCTCTCTCCTTCTTGCGCTTGAAGCCTGCACCCTTACTAGTGCTTGCTTCAGCAACAACTACTTCAGTGTGAGGGACACCGGCCAACATCCGATCCTCCTCTAGCTCAAGGTGCTTGGCAGCTTGATCAAATGTCTTGACCTCATCAACATGAGTCAAGAAGATCTTCATATGCTCCCAAGTCTTTGGCAATGACCTGATGACTGTGGAGACTTGCTCCTCATCAGTCTTCTGGCGCCCACATGTGCTCAACTCACTAATCATGTTAGACATGATGGTTATATGCTGCCTCATGGTGTGACCCTAGCGCATCTTATAACCGTCAAAGGTGAGTCCGAGCTGGTGGCCTCTTGTGGTGGAAGTCCCTCCATACTGGAACTTCACAGCCTCCCACAAAGACTTTGCAGTCCTATGCTTCTCATAACGAAGCATCAGGTCATCCCTCATGGAGCTCAGGATTGTAATCCTGGCTACCCGATCTTTCCTCTTCCAGGTATTGTAAAGCTCAAGGTTCCTGCTATACTGTGCAGTGGTACCTTCCTCAGGTGGGGACATGGTCTAGTTTACGGTTTCCAGCATGTTCTATTCTTCTAGGAGATACTGCACCTTTCGGTGCCAAAGGTCATAATACCTCTCATTCGGTTTATCTCCTTTCGCGAAGTTAGCAACAATGCTCTTGGTAGCAGCCATTTATTCTAGAGACATTACATACTAGGATGAGTTCAACTATTCTAGCATAAAACACAACTCAAGCAACAGCAAATCACACTAGCATAGTCAACCTATGGGATAAGCATTTAAACCAAAAGAGATGCTAACAAACATTCAATCAAATTCTCATGCAAACCCACATAGACTTATACACTAGTTTCATTCTGTGCAAGAAACATGATTGATAGACCCAAAATAAAAAATAGTTTTATTAAAATAAAACATGCAATCATGTTAAAGTTATGAGGTGGTTCACACAGAACACTTCTACCTCATTAGCTCCCACTAGGCCCCAATAAGCCCTCAATGCCCAAACATCACATAGATTGTCGGGCCATTGATGTCCAGTAAGTTAGAAACACATTCTGAACTGGACAGACCAATATCCAAAAAAACCCATCTCCCAGGACGGATCTGCCGTCGCCCTGCACGGAATTTCGTCTGCCTTTTATGCCCAGACGGATGACCGTCTGCCCAGACGGAAATTCCGTCTGGCATTCTGTGACCAGACGGATGACCGTCTGCCCAAACGGAAAATCCGTCTGGCATTCTGTGACCAGACGGATGACCGTCTGCCCAGACGAAAAATCCGTCTAGCATTCTGTGACCAGAAAACGGCGTTTTTTCTGGATTTTTCATGAACGAAATTTTTCCAAAAACGGTAAAACACGTTTTTTCACTAAAAAAATCATCCAAAAACACATGAAAAAAATCCAACAATAAATTTTAAACAAAAAATTATCATCATGGATTATCAATTCATGCAAATCTTCATTAGGGAAATTCACAAGGATCTCCCACTCGGATCCGAACCAAAATAAGGGTTTCCATAAACCTTATCAATTCTCCCATGGGTTTCGTATTAAACCCTTGATCCTCACATTGGATCCATACAATTAAAATAAACAATGGGGAGGAACAAAGAACCGTGGGAACCAATGGCTCTGATGCCAATGTTGGTAATACTCCATATATATCAATATTGTTTAATTGACGGGGGAAAGATTCCTTACCTGGATTCGCTTTCCCTTTTATGAAGTATTCGCAGCGGAAGTCTAGATCCACGTTCTCGTTCAACCACCAAAGCTCTACCGGGGTGATTCCACAATCACTAGGAAAGGGAATGATATCCACAACCCAAATGCCGTGGATTAATGGAATGAAGATCAAAAGCGAGGAAAGGAAAATATTTTCAAGCCTGCGATTCTAAGAGAGAGGGAGAGAGAGATGGAGCCGCCGTTTCTCAGAGATAAATCTCGTGCGAATGAATCACACACTTACTCACTAATGCGGTGGTTACCAAAATATATAACCCTATTTTGTAACCGCCCTAATAGTGAATTTCCAATATTGCCCTTGGGCATTTAATTTATTAATCATATTAATAAATCAAATAATAAAATAAATTATTATAATTTATTTTTTTTTTTTTTTTTTTTTTTTTAACATAATAAATTATTAATATATTTTTTTTTTTTAATTTTATTTTTTTTTATAAATACATCAAAAACACAAAAAACTACAACCTAACCAACACAACAACCAAACAACCAAAACAAAAAAACAACACCAACCCAAACCAACAAATAACACAACAAAAATACCATTCTCCCCACCCCCCCCCCCTCCCCCCCCCCCCCCCCCCCACACCAACATAAACTTTATAAATATGAAATAAAATTTTATATAAAAAACACTCAAAAAACCACAAAAAAAAAAAAAAAAAAAATAAAAAAAAAAAAAAAAAAAAAAAAAAAAAAAAAAAAAAAAAAAAAACCTCCCCTTCTTTTTTCTTATCTATATTTTCCCTTTTTTTTATACCCCCTTTTCCCCCCCATTCCCCCCAAGTAATTGTGAACGACTCCACACAAAGTATTGCGTTTTGAGAAGAAAGACGAGAATCTATATATCATTATGCTTTCTATTTCAAAGTGAAAAGATGATCGACCTCTTCTCGCATTTTTGTAAACAATGGAGTTTACCTTCTCCATCTTGAAACGTAAGTGCATCGTGATAAAAAAATTTAAAAAAAGGTATATATATTATTGAATATAAGAATCAAATAATATATTAGGTTGCTTTAACAATTGCGGTTTGTCATTAACCAATCTAAACATAATGATTTTATTTATTATATATAGTGGTTGTTAGTCTTGCACTACAAAAATTATTAAATGCATCTGAAGTTGCAAGATTTGAAACTGTAAATGAGTACAGTTCTGCAGATGCACTTGAAGTTGCATGATTTGAAAACTGTAAATGAATACAGTTCTGCAGATGCACTTGAAGTTACAAGATTTGAAACTGTAAATGAATACAGTTCGGCAGATGCACATGAAGTTGTAAGATTTGAAACTATAAATAAATACAGTGCTGCAGTTTTTTAAATTAATTTTTTATTGAAATTATGTGGACACAATACTGATGAAAATATGCCAGTAAATTTTCAGATTTGTTGTTACAATAGCAATATTGTAAAAGGAGTTTTAAGTATTTCTCTAAATGATATCATGCATATTTGCAGCTGAGTAAAATAATGGACTATTAATGAAAAGTCATGAAGCTCATATTACTAGTACTGCTCCATTCCCTGAAGTGAATGTAGCAATTCATGATATGCCTAAAAGAAGGCAAAATTATAATTATGGTCATGACTGTGGAAGTGGAAGAGGCAAAAGGCGGAAATATTACCGTTCTTATGATGAAAATAAATAAGAGAATAATAAGGATTTTTAATATAAATCTTCAATGAGTAAATATAATATATGTCATCGATGTGGTATGAAATGTTATTGGGCACGCATCTGTCATACTCCACAATATTTTATTAAGTTTTGTCAAACTTCAATTAAAAGAATGAAGATAATGTGGAGATGAATATGACTTTTCAAAGCAATGACATTGAAGCAAATTTTTGTCCATAATGCGAATGATTTTGATGATCTTACAGATACTACACATCTAGATGTTGCAGACTCCTTTGAAGATAATAATTGAAGATTTGATTATATTATTGGAGTTCAAATAAAAATAAAGTTGATATTATGTTACTTTATAATTATTTTCCGCTCAAATCTCATCTCATATGTTAGTTTATTTTAAATTTAATATTTTTCCTTTCTAATTTTTTTATTGATTTCTATATATATTTTTATGTATTTTGTTTAATTTTGATGAAGAATATGAATATTTCTTAATATGGTATGACGCATATTATACAGAAAAAATCTCTTATTTCATGATGCGGAAACCAATGTTCATACAATACTTGATAGTACAACGTTGATTGAAAGCTCCGAAAGATCTAATATATTATTATTTGAGAGATCAAATTGGCAATAAATAATGCATTATTTTGTAGTAAGTCTCAGATAAACTTATTAAGTTCCAAAGTTATTTGCCAAAATGATTATCAGATTGAGACTACAAATAATGGTAAAAGTGAATATCTATACATTTCTACAGAAGTGTTAGATATTTTCTCCTAATTTGTACTACACAAATATTCGCATGGTTGAAACACATGCTTAAGTAACTCAAAAGAACATTGATTCCGATAGTTTTATTATTTGGCATAATCGCGGTTAGACCATCCCGGATCAAGTATGATGCGAAAAATTATTGAAAATTCATTTGTCATCCATTAAAGAACTAGAAGATTCTTCAATTAAATGAATTTTCTTGTGCTGCTTGTTCTCAAGAGAAATTTATTATTAGATATTCACCAACTAAAGTTGAGATCGAACATTCTACGTCTTTAAAACGTATACAGGGTGAAATATACGGGCCCATTCACCCATCATGTGGACCATTCAAATACTATATGATTTTAGTAGATGCATCTATAAAATTGTCACATTTATGTTTATTATGAACTCTTAATTTGGTATTTATGAGATTAGTTGCTCAAATAATTAGATTAAGAGCACAATTTATGGATTATAAGATAAAGATTATTTGTCTTGATAATACTGGTGAATTTACATCTCAGGCTTTATAATTATTGTATAAACAACTAAGTTCACAGTTGAATAGCATGTTGTTCATGTTTATATCCAAAATGATTTGGTAAAATTATTTATTAAATGTCTCCAAGTAATAGTTAAACTATTGTTATGAGAACAAAGTCCCGTGTCAGTATGTGGATATGTTATATGCAACATCATTTTTACGCATCAGACCAAAAGGTTGTTATAAATTCTCCCTATTACAATTGGCTTATGGTCAGAAACAAAATATTTCTCATCTTGAAATTTTTGGATGTGCGGCTTATATTCCAATTGCTCCACCATAGCGCACAAAGATGAGTCCCCAAATAAAGTTGGGAATGTATGTTGGATATGAATCTCATTATATAATTCAATATCTTGCCAAGAATAGGAGATTTATTTAAAGCAATACTTGTTGAGTATTATTTTGATAAATTAGTTTTTCCAACATGAGGGGAAGAGAATAAACAGTTGGAGAAATAAATTGATTATAATGCATTATCATTATCCCATTAGATCCTTACACTGAGCAATGTGAAGTTGAAGTTCAAAAGATAATGCATTTACAAAATATTATGAATCAACTGTCAGATTTGCTGACCTACTAAGAATTACTAAATCTCATATTCCAACTACAAGTGCTCCAATTAGGATTGATGTCTCAGCATGACAATCTATTAGTGCAAATGAAATTAAACCACAGTTAAAACGTGGAAAATCAATCGACTCTAAGAATAAAATCCTAGAAAAGGAAAGGAGCAAATGATCAGGATGGTCATAATATGGAGACAATTTATTATGAAGATCCTGAAAGCATAACTTTCTATAAAGCCCCAAAAGAGGTTCAGGTACCTGAAAATAATGAAGAGATCTCGATTAGTTATGTCATTGCAGGAAAAAGATGGAACCAAAAATATAAAGTTGTCGACAACAATTTTTGCATATAATGTTTTTGATGTTTTTGTTGAAATAATGCAACAAAATAAGGATCTTGAATATAAATTTGTTGATGAATATAATGAAGAAATGATTGGCCAAAATGTACGGATGCAGTTCAAGTAGAATTGAATTCGCTTGAAAAAGTGGATATGTAGTGTAACATCTGAAGATATAAAGCCAGTTGGGTACAAATGAGTTTTCGTGCGAAAAATGAAATGAGAAAAAGAATGAGATTGTGATATATAAAGCATGAATTATAGCATAAGAATTTTCGCAGAGGCTTGGCATTGATTACATGGAAACATGTTCTTTTGTGGTGGATGCAATCACCTTCATATATCTTATTAATCTGGCAGTATATGAAAAATTTGACATGCGTCTATTGGATATTATTATAGCCTATTTATATGGCTCACTTGAGTGTGAAATATATATGAAAATCCCTGAAAATTCAAAATGCCTGAACCACGTAAAAATTCCTAGGAAATTTGTTCAATAAGGCTTTAGAGATGATCATGCCATATATGATATAACTTCTTTAGTGGATATTTACTAAATGAAGAGTATAAAAATGATCAAATTTATTATTGTGCTTTTATTAAAGGATATAGATCTGATTTTAATAAGTGTGTATGAAGATGACTTAAATATCATTGGAATTCTTGAAGAAATTTCAAAAGCAGTAGATTATTTGAAGAAAGTTGAAATGAAAATTTCGAAAAGACAATGTTTTGTTTTGACTTGTAAATTGAGCATTTGACGAATGAAATATTCGTTCATCAATCAACTTATATAGAGAATATTTTGAAGCAATTTTATCTAGATAAAATACATCCATTGAGTACCCCAATGGTTGTGAGATCGCTCAATATAAAGAAAGATTAATTTCGACCCCAAGAAAACAATGGAGAATTTCTTGGTCCTGAAATACCATATCTTAGTGCAATTGGGGCATTAATGTATCTTGCTGATAATACACAATTGGATGTAGCATTTTCTATAAGTGTATTGGTAAGATTTATTTCTTCTCCAATATGAAGACATTGAAATGTCATAAAACATATTTATTAATACATTCGAGGAATAATTGACATTATGTTATTTTATGAATGTGAACATCAACTTACTTGTTATGCAGATGCAGGATATTTATCTGATTTATATAAAACTAGATCTCAAACATAGTATTTATTCACAAGTGAATGTTAGATATTTTATGGCATTAAAAAAGTATAGCTATCACTTCTTCAAATCATGCAGAGATAATAATGATCATGAAGTAAGTTGACAATACACTTTGTTAAGATCAATGATACAATACATTCATGAAGCATGCAATATTCTACTAGAAGAAGGAATTTCAACAATATTATATGAAGATTATGCTGCATGCAAAGCTCAATTGAAGGGAAGATACATCAAAGAAGATAGAACGAAGCATATTTCACCAAAAATTTTCTTCACTTATGGTCTTCAATGAAATGGTGAAATCTATGTTCATTGAATTCATTCAAGTGATAATTTGACAGGTTTATTCTTGAGGCGTTGCCTACTTCAAATTTTGAGAAGCTGGTAGATGATATTGGAGTGTGTGTCTTTAAAGATACTCAATGATGTTTTCATCAGGGGGAGTAAAATACGTGCGGCACTCTTTTTCCCTTCACCATGGTTTTGTCCCAATGGGTTTTCCTGGTTGTTTTTAATGAGGCAGCTACCAATACGTATTATTTAGATATGTATACTCTTTTTCCTTCACTAAGATTTTTCCCACAGGGTTTTTTCTTAGTAAGGTTTTAACAAGGTACATTATTTATTGATGGACATCCAAGGAAGAGCGTTACAAATAATATTTATTTATGGATGTTCATTACCCCAAAGAGATTGTACTTCCAATTGAAGATCTCAACTACCTCAGGATGCAATATTGGTGAAGATCACAGCCATCTCATTACACAATGTTGGCAGTCAATATTTCCATTCTATGCACCTTCTATCTTGGGTGGCAATTTATCATTCCATATCAAAATTATCTTATTGTGTGTGAGAATCATATTTCTTTGTAGACTCTGATATTACCATATCAGAGAAGATGCTAGTTTCATTATAAATATGTAATAACTAACTCAATAGAAGAGCTGAACTGATCTTGTCTTTCTTCTTTGTATTCTATATTTTCTTTTTATTTTATAATAGATATAGTATTAAATTTTAACTTATCTTTTACTCCACCCCCACCCCACTCCCCGCCCCAAAACAAAAAAACTTAACCAAGTGTTGAAGCAAGACTTCTAAATTAAATACTCAATGGGTTATATGGACCTCAATCCCCAAACCTAAGGAATAGAATCGCCTCATTGATTGCAACATCATAATATTTACAAAATTAATTATAATAATTAATTTTTCTTTGTAAATTTTATCTTGGTAACTGCTAGATAATAATGATATAGTAATTAGTATTATTAAATTAAATCCAATCTTTTGTGTCCCTTTCCCAACAATCATCATTTGGTAGGATACCAACAATTGCTAACTTCTTCAAATAAATAAATAAAATTTTAATAGAAAATTTCTTTATTAAAAAACAATTGGTATTCTAGAGAATTACGAATCGTTGCTTTCCTTTACCATTGCATCTCTTCTTTTTTTCTTCTTCTTATCCGAAACCTGCCTCCACAATGAAATTTCACCAATGATCTCTTTAGCTTCTCTCTCTTCCTCTGTCTCTATTTTCTCTCAATTCGCTGATTGACTTTTTCTCAAGTTTTCTACGACTGCCTCTCTCTACTTGGAAGAAATTGCAAAGAATCAGAATAAGTTTTACTTTTACATGCTTGCAAATTTATAATAGATGGACTCATAGCCCTTGGGTGTGATGCTTCAATCTAGAAGTCACATTGGGAGAAATCCAACTTGTATCATGCTAGTACATGTTCTCTTGTTTTGAGTGAGTTTTAATCTCTATTGATTGAATATGGTTTCTTATTGGGTGGATTATGATGGGTCCAGAAATTGTTTAGCCTCCGGATCTATGAAGATGATCTATAAAATAGGGTTAGACGTGGCCCGACCACTGGGGTCGAGAGGCCACCTCCGAAGCTTAAGTCAGTCGTTAGACTGATCACGATGCTCTGGCTGAATACAGAGTCTAAAAATAAATACGAATAGTAGGGAAACGATTCAAATACCTCTGGAGTGAGTGGATCACTCGTTTATATAGATGTTACCTCCAATTTTCGACCGTTAAGTGAATTCTCGATCTCTTTAGATGATCGTCCGATCGTAGGATTTTGCCCTAGATGTTTGGGGGTGCAGGTAGTTACCGTTCTTAGTACAAAATTGAGACAAAAATTGATACAAAGCAATGTTTGACAATAGCAAAGATCTTCTCTGCTGAGTTTGAGTTCATTTTTGGTGAAAAGGGGTTACCATTGATTATAGAATCCAACAACGTCTGAAAGAAAAAGAAAAAAAAAAAAAACCCTGGCAGGCAACGGTGTTTTGAAAAAGAGTGTCACCAAAGAAGAAGAAAAATTTTAAGTTGTGATACTGGAATGGTAGCCAACTTCGATGAAACTGAAGAATTCCCATGGGCAGTAAAATAGTCACAGATTTAGCTCGGTTCTCAAAGAGAGGCCATAAGAGTTGTTACTAGTTTAGCTTCTGATAATCGAAGAGTTTCGAAGTTCGCTATCCTAGAATCCATGCTATCATATCATCCTAATCATCATCATCATAAATAGATGATACCTCATCCACGGTAGCAAGAGTTCCGATTTGTCTTTTAATTTGTTTCTTTTTTATTTGTATGATCTTTTATTTTATTATTTTTTTGATAGAGGTAAGATCTTTTAACAAGAGTTCTGGTTTAACTTTTAATTTGTATATATTTTGGTATGACCTTTATTTCTATTTTTATTTAGTTATTTATATTTTAGGTAGAAGTAAGATCTTTACATTTGTTTCTTATTCTTACTGGAGATACACTCATTTTTCATAAAGATAGATATGTAACTATGTGTAAGCATGTACGAACTACCTCAGTATCAAACAACTGTTTTCCACCTTCTGAAGCATCTACAGAAGAGGAGAGTACACCAACATCCATAGTCCATTCTATAACTTTTACAGTCGCAGCAACAATCTTCTTGCTCAACTTTCCTTGATTCCCTTGATATTCGAATGGATGAACATTCATAGGATGAAAAAAGTATTTTCTTTTCAAAACATAGGATGACAACCCTATGCTTCGTTAGTCAATCCATTCCGAATATCACATCAAAGTCTTTCATATCCAGCTTCACTAATCGAGCTTCCAAATTTCTATCAACTATAGTTATTGGACAAGATTCAACCACCTCGTCTAATCTTACAACAGATCTGGTAGGAATACTTACAACTAGTCCCCTTTCCAACTTCTCAAGTGTGATAGGGATATGACTCACAAATGAAGATGCAATGAATGAATGAAATGTGCCAGTATCAAATAGTACAAAAGCAAAGATAGATGATACTTGGATAGTACTTGTCACCACATCATGATCAGTCTCAAGTTCAATACTAGTGACACTGAAAACTTTCCCTGCAGGAGCATTCTGTGACGGCTTTATCATAGCTGACATCTAAGGATTAGGTTGTTGAGTGCAGTTACGGGAATAGTGACCTGCTTTTCCACAGGTGAAGCAAGTAACATCTCTGGTGCCTGCTAGAACTGCTGAGGTAGGAGCTATAGGTCTTTAATTATTCATTGTTGGATGGGGGTTAGCATACACTGATCCAGTAGCTTGACTTCCCATAGCTGGACGTACCGGTCCACTACTAGATCCATAGCTCGAACCAGAGCTAAAACCAGAAGTAGCACCTCTAGGCTGAAATGCAGTTGTAGGATATGGAGCTGGCCTAGAGAATCTCCTGTTATAGTCCACCGATTGTTCCCTGTTCGCCACTGATCTTTATAACTGGAAGTGCTCTCTCTCTCTCTCTCTCTCTCTCTCTCTCTCTCTCTCAATTCCGAACTGTTCTAGATCCCTTAATAAGAGCCATAAACTCGGACTCCTTAGCATCTCTCACAGACTCAGGAAAGTAGTTCTTGCAGAAGGCTTCTTTGAAAATCTCCCAAGTATTGTTTTGATGTAATGCTTCCAGAATCGGTCGAGTAGCATTCCACCAAGCATCGGCCTCGTGCTGTCTATGCTCAACACATAGGATCTTTTGAGCTTCATTACAGCGGAGGTTGCGGAAAGCTTTCTCCATATCTCTAATCCACTTATTTGGAAACATGACATCTTTGGTAATTCCGAAAAAAGCAGGGGCTTGAAGTTTCATGAAATGCTCCATTAACTTCGAATGAGATCCAGGAGTAAAACCATCGATATTGGCACCTGCTACAACAATACTAGTCCCGAGAGGATTATGAGCTGCTTGCCTGGTTTGGTGCATAGTCATAAAACCCTCCATCATATTGTTGAACTTATTCTGTTGTTGATGCATCATGTTTCCCAAAATGTTCATCACATCCTGAATGGAGACTACAACCGGTGGGTTCGGCGGATTAGGGGTTTCCACTAGCAAGAGGTTCTTCAATTCCCAAATTTCTGGCATTCACATTTCCAATAGTGTTTTCAACATTGGCCTGGCATTTACACCATTCCCTTCTTCATTCTAACCATTCAGCACACTGCGATTCCTTAACTGAACCATTCTGCAAATTTCCAAAATTGACAAACACTAAAATGTTAAGTCCAAGAAACCATTCTTCATGTTAAACATACTTTAATTTATTACAAACATCAGTATACAAAGGTTGTATTTAGCACAAAACTCAAAATTCACCAAAATAGGGTCAAAATCCACAGAACTGGGCAACAACAACTGGATCGGTCGCTTGGTCAATCGACCGGTATAAGCGACCGCCTCATGTGCCACGACGAAAAAGGTGTTTATATTCGGGTTTGGCCTTTCATTTTCATTCTACACTTCACCAAACAGTTAAGGCTCTGGGGAACTTCGGTCTTAGGTCAAGGAAGAATTTTTTGAGGACTCCGTTGACTAAAAATCTGCTCTCTACTTGTTCCATTTGCACCACACAGGTATTCTACCCGTCAAAATCCTCTTTCCATGGTTTGGATGAATGATTTACCAATGCATCACTTTTCTAGGTTTTTTTTGGTGCAAAAACACTTCTTTTCTTTTATAAAATGATGTTTAGGCATAGAGCTACTTGACACTATGCATTTAGACACTCATGGTGTGAAATCCAGCCCTATCCTAACCCTGACCCGGAACCCTTGATGTTTGTCGGTTCGAAGACCCAGAGTGGAGGAAGGAGGGAATTGTGGGCTCTTTTAGTTGAAGACTTGGTGTTTGATTCCGAGCCCATGGACATTGACAATGGTGCCCCTTCCTTGGATGCACTGTCAGTGTTTAGTGAGAAACTGCACCTAGAAGAGGGGAAGTTTAGTTTAAGTACCTAATGCACTTCCGGACTCGATTCGAAGGTAGTACTTTGATTTAGACTTGTTGATTGACTTGTAGGAGAAACCCCAATCGAATTTGACCAATCTGGCCTTCCAATTCCCTGACCAAAGCTTACTGTACTAGCTTGGTCGACTGACCCAGTCGACCAAAGGGATTATAAATCCGAGAATTTGATGCTTTTTGGATATTCTACTCTCTACTTAAGTGAACCTCATGATTAGAACCCTATTCTACTCATTTAGCTTCCTGAGAACGTGGAGAGAGCTTCCCAAGACATTCCCTTAGTAGTGGTGAAGGAATCTTTCATCAATCATTGCCAACCATTGTCTCTCATCCCCAAAATCACCTCCAAGGTATGTGTTCTCTCTCTCACTCTGTATTCTACTCGAATCCATTCTCTTACTTGCTGTTGAAATCATGAAGATGGTGTTGCAGCCTTGCAACCACCACTTCATGTTTTCTTTCCTTGCTAATGCTTAAGCCCCTTTCATTTCTACCTATGCTATGCTCCCATTTTGATCCTTAGCTATACATTTCCATGATTTTATTCATAGCAACTTGTTTTCTTGTCCTAAACTGAATTGTAAAGCATGCTAAGTCTGATTCTATGCTAGCATATGATTCTAATCTAGTAATTATCATTCCCCTAGTTGATTCCCTAATTTTCCTCGCAATTGCATTTGATTTCATTATGGAACTTGATGTTTAGTTTATAGAACCTAGGGTTTCAAATTGGGGATTCCTAATTAGACTATTGATTTATGTTAATTACTTGCTAGGTAGTGTTCTTCTACTGTTCCTAACAATCCCTCCAAATTTCAGAGTTATCCGAGCTTCGGAAGATAGGTTTCAGACCAAAATTCACTATTCAGCCATGCACTGTTCACTTGGTCGACTGGGTCAGTCGACCAAGCTAGTCAACTGGGTCAGTCGACCAAGCTAGTCAACCAAAGGATCATTGCATTGTGTATTTGTCCGATTTGATCCGTTCGACCTCCGATTTTCCCGATTTCTTCTCTAATCTCTCATCTATGTTTGTCTAGGGTCTAAGTACTATCTTTGGACCATTCTCTTGTGATCATTGGATTATCGTCATCTCGACTCAAGGTAAGGACGATTATCACCCTATTACATAGACTATGTGAATCTTGCATTGATGTTGGCAACTTAGTAGATTCATCCTCTTTGTTGTATTTGAACATCATATGACTGCTATATGTACTTTAAGACAGTAGTACCATGTTTATATACTCTTTGGTTATCATGACTATTCATTCTTGTCAATTACATATATGATTGATCATGCAATGTTATGACTTATCTTTCGATATGATGAAGTATCATTTATGTATGATATGATGAAATTGAGAATGTGATTGGATAAGTATGAGTTGGGATTGGGGAATGTCCTTTTGACATTTTTGTCCTTGGACATCGGAGGGAATAATACGGGATGTTTCCGAAGATGCCCATTGATGCTCTCCCGGATTATTGGATGTCATATATGGGACTTGTCTAGCGGTGTTGGCTAGGATGTCGTGGTTCTATCAAACCCGAATCGGAAGGGCATTGAGACTGAATGACCCGTGGTAATAATGTGGTTTGGTGGGTGCTCAAGACTGGTAACCTACTCGTGAGAGGACATAAATCACATTGCGGATACTTGTTAGAGGCCATTTATTGGTAGGGTTGCAAATAGCTAGACTTGGGCTCACTAGTGCTCAAGACCAGTAACCAACCCGTGAGAGGACGTGAGAGCTTCCCGTCTACTATTTGTAAATGACCGATAGGGTTGATGAGTCCATAGTCACGGACTATGTTGACTCTAGTGTGAAGGATACCATAAAGGATTGCTAGGGGCGAGGAATGGAAATATCCGGATCTGACTTGATACGACTGAGTAGATGATTTGCATTGGGCTAGGCTTTACTGTGACATGCGTCAATACTTATACCAAATGGTTATGTGAGAGAGCGGTGACTTAAACCCCAGCCATGGATTGTCCCGAGGGATGTAGGACCCACAGCCTACCGGAGCTGAGTGACCGAACCTACCCAAGAAAAGTATGGTGCTATGACTTAAAGCATGTCTACCATAGAGACTAGCATACATAGAGTTAGAATCATATTTGCATCATCTGTTTCATATCATCTTGCATCATGTTATGTTTTGGATCATGTGATTTATGTATTATGGAATAACTGCCTTGTTGAGTTCTTTCGAACTCATTCCTTTTTGTGCAAATGTTTTGTTAGATTATTCCATAGGTACTGAAGGATTTGATGGCACCTACTCCGAGACAAACCCTGATGAGGCATACTACCCTCCGGGTTACGGCTACCACGAGGATTACTGTGAAGATCCTGAGGGTGATTACGCTACTTTCTAGGATTAGTTCGACCCTGGTGTGGGAGCGGTTGTGCCTTCCCTCTTATGTTTACACTAATGAGGACATTTTGTATAGGACTGAGAAACAATTGTTTGGATATTCATCTCATTATTTCTCCTTTTAAGACTTGGATTTGTAACCTTAACTATGATTTGATATACTTTCCGCTGCTACTAAGGGAGTGATTTCCGCTCACCCTCTTCCTTTTGGATTATATACATTGGTATCTTTTATTTTCCGCGCTCTGATTATATTGTTTCTTATCCTTATCGTGATTTCATTGTTTATATGCTATGACTTTGATTATATCATTGTTCATGATTGTGTTATCGCGTATGTGGGAGGCATGGTTGCTCAATACTTGATCTTCGGGGCTGTGGATCACATACCAGGGTATGCCAGGTAGGGTACCAGCTGGGTGGATATGACACATGGGCATCTCATAGAAAAATTCTAAATCTCATTTTTGCTTTTCTTTACAAAAAACCAGATTTTCACATAGATGGCTGTCCGTGAAGGTAGGAAAGTTCCCATTCGTGGCCGAGGTCATGGACGTGGTCGTGGTGATGCCTAAGATCCGTTGCATCCAGATTATTTCAAGTTCGAGGAGGCCCATGAGTTATACTTTGGCCACTTTGGTCATCGATGGGTCGAGTTGGGTTGTCCCATGGTGACAGGGGAGTTGGAGGAGTTCAAGATTGCGGAGAGGTTTGTTGCTGTAGGGTGGGGTGGTATGCTAAACTTGAATGATTTAGCCTATCCCAAGCTTTTCAGGTTGTTCTACAACAACTTGACCTTCCACGAGGAGCCAGTATGAGAGGACACCAGGCTTATTATAGACAGCAGGGTGGAGGACACCAATGTCCGTTTCTCCACTCGGACTCTCTTTCATATACTACATATTCCATACATTCCCACGGAGAGGCAATGGTTTGAGCTAGGGGTAGAGTCGGACGATGTTATTTTCTGGGAGGAGAGGGCTTTTGTCTTTTTCTCCATATGCAACAACGACTGCAGCGGGGTCGAGTCAGTGACTGAGATGCTACCATCTTGTAGGATTATATCCAAGATCATAGCTAGAAACCTACTGCCCAAAGTAGGTCATCAGAGTGAGATATTGTGAAATCCCTCACAAACCCTAACCCGGGAATGTATGTTGTAGGTCCGAAGACCCGAAGTCAAGGTAGAAGATAGCTGTTGGGCATTCATTTGGAACCCATTGGATCTGACCTAGAACCAATGGAGGTTGATGATGAAGATCCTTGTATGGAAACCCTGACTGACTTTGGAAGAAGATGTAATTTGAATGATGAAGGACTTGGGAAATGGACCATGAGTGTAGTGTTGACACCTTTGGAAGGTCCTATAAAGTCAGGTGAGACACTTTCTTAAGTTGGTGAAGGACCCAAGTGAAGCTTGAGGCTTTCGGAGACCAAAAATCCATTTTTGACCTTCTAGCATTGCTTGGTCGATTGCCTTGGTCGCCCCAAGCGACCAAGGCCTCCCTCAAGATAGAATTGGGTATTTTTTGACATTTAGGTTTCCAGAGCTCTATATATACAAACTTCAATCTAATTTGTACCATTTGCCTCTAAGATATTGGAGAATGTGAGAAGAACCCTGGAGCTCTCTCTTCAAGGCCAACGAAGATCCCCAAGCATCCGTGAGAGATTCCTCCGTCGAATCTTCTCTACAAGGTTAGTAATCAATTCATTCTCTTTAGATCTATTCTATCTACTGTTTCAACCCTTTATTGTGATTGTGAGGAAGGTCTTATGCTACTGTAATGACCTACTTCTTCATCCTCATAGTCTTAGAGTGAATCCCCATTCACTCTATTCCTTTCGTGAACAACACGGTGTGATTTCGGTGTTTAACCTAGCATGATCTTCATGACCTTATTCTTATTTGAGTTTTTTTTATTTATAATTTATGTTAGATCTATTCCTAGGTTGATTTATGATCATGATCTACTGATTTCTTATCTCTAGAGTGAATCCCCACTCACTCTAGTCTATATGTGAGAATCTGCGGATTAGGCCTATTATGTGAATTGTTAGATCTTCATTCCGATGACCATATTTGATGCTTAGATCATGTTAGATAGTCTCCATCTACTATTTCAGAATTTCCCTATTAATTTTGGAGTGAATGGAACTCAAACAAGGAGTTTCCGATCAAAACATAGGTTTTTTGTCCGTACATAAAGGCTTGATCGACCAAGCAACCAAGGGTGTCCAGGACAACACCTTCTTCTGTTTTGACTCCGTTTCATCTCCAATCCTTTAGGGTTCATTCCTTATGATCAGTACTTGTTTGTTTAGGCTTTCTTTGGTGACTTTGGACTTACCCTTGACCTCTTTCTTCGGAGATTACTAATCGAGTATAAGGTGAGTACGTTCACTCACAATTGGCATGCTTACATTCACCATATTGATAGAACTTATATGCACGTGTTAGCTATTGTATAAGACTTATTCATATTTGTCATACTTCTGTAATTTCAGAATATGTTTCATAGTGTTAACTTGCATACTTGTATGATTGTGAATGATTCTATTGTGATTGGACCTTGATATGATATTTTATGCAATCACATTGTAATGTGTTTGCCTAAGTTGTAATTATGGAATGCGGAATGCCCTATTGGCGTTTATGTCTTGGGACATCAGTGGAGGTGGTATGGAACGTTTTCTTATGTTGCCTCTTGACGCTTTCCATGATTATTGGATGACATACCTAGGTATTGTCTAGATGTGTTTGGCTAGGAAACCCCATCATATCTCAGCCCATCGACTTGGATATTGATGCCGAGTGACTCATGGCAGCAATGGGGATTATGGGCGCTCAAGACTGGTATCCGATCCGTGAGAGGACATAATCAAATTGTGGGGGCCATTCATTGGTAGGGTTGCACATAATAAACTTGGGCTCATGGGTGCTCAAGGCCGGTATGTAACCCATAAGAGGACATGAGAGCTTTTCGTTTATTATATGTGGATGACCAATAGGGTTAAGAGTCAATAGGATACGATGACTCTAGGGAGGGAGATACTGGAACGGACTGCCTAGACATGGAATGTCACATCCACCCAGCCGGTACCCTACTTGGCATACCCGAGTGTGTGATCCACAGCCCCAAATAACAAGTATCGAGGAAATCATCCTCCCACATACACAATAACATAATCATGAACAATATATAATCAATGTATAATAATATAAACAAGAGATCAAGAGAAGAAGTACAGATTGACAATATAATTAGAGTGTGTAAAGAATGATACCAATATATAATAATCAAAATATAGAGTGTGCGGAAAATCACTCCACATATCATAGTAGAAATGTAGCTCGAAACTGAAAAGCAAATATTACAACTGATTCTCAAAAGAGAGAAAGAAAATAAATAATCAAACTAAACTAAGGTCTCTTCTATCTTATAAAGTGTATCTTCATAAACATAACTAAAGAAACTAAACACGGCCGCTTCCACTCCAAGGTAGGGCTAATCCTGGTACGCATCATGATCACACGAGGGATCTTCACCATAATCTTCGTAGCCGCTAGCACCTTGAGAGTAGTATGCATCATCGGCTTGCGCTTCATAGTACTGGCCGTCATACTCGTCAGTACCTATAGAATAATCTAACAAAAAAAAAAAAAAAAAAAAAAAAAAAAAAAAAAAAAAAAAACAAAAAAAAAAAAAAAAAAAAAAAAAAAAAAAAAAAAAAAAAAAAAAAAAAAAAAAAAAAAAAAATAAAAAAAAAAAAAAATAAAAAAAAAAAAAAAAAAGATAAACTTTATTTAAAAAAAAAAAACAAAAAAAAAAAAAAAACAAAAAAACCATTCGTTCTGCCCCCCACCCCCCCCCTCCCAATGGTTAACGGGCTCCCCCCCCCCCCCCCCCCCCCCTGCCCGGGGGTCCGCCCCCCCCCCCCCCCCCCCCCCCCCAGTCTCCAAATTAAGGAAAAACCACAAAAAACCCACCCACAAACAACCAACCTACTTAAATCAAAACCGAAAGAGAGTTTTCCCTCCCCCCCCCCCCCCACGCCCTCTCCCCCGTCCCCTCCCCCCAACAACCATCACCCCCCCCCCCCAAATCCACCAAGGGGATACCCTATCCGGATTACCCGGGGAGTGAATTATAGCCCCCCCCCAACAAAAACAAAAAAAAACAAAAACACACAACAAAAAAAAATAAAATGAAGCAAGAACAATTCCTTGTATCCAAATAATTTAATAATAAAAGTCGAGAAAGTACCTCAAAAGGATTCACAAATAACATCAGAGTGCGGAAAGGATTTCATTAGTATAAACAATCAAGTGTGAAAAGGAGGGAGGAAACCCATCCTATAATAATAGCAGAAGATGAGACGACTAAAAGTAATGGTTACAACCGATTCACCAAATAACAAGTGAAACAACTAAGCTATAGTCCCGACAATTCAAATAAAAGGTTAAAAAGGGAATGAGGCGACATCCCATCCCTAACACACAAATATAAAACTGAACTGCTACAAACAAGTCCCGATCTCGGTCTACTCGTCTTTATCAACTGGTTCATCGCCACCAGTATGATACAAGTCTTCAACTCGGCCTCCAGAGGGTTGACTGCCACAGTCAACAGTGGTAGTACCTGCAGGAAAGTCTAACAAAATATGTTGCAAAAAGGAGTGAGTTCAAAAGAACTCAGCAAGGTAGTCATTCCATAAAATATAAACCATATGATACAAGCCATAACATGATGCAATATGATATGGAACACATGATGCAAGTATGGTTCTAACTCTATGAATGCTGGTCTCTAAGGTAGACATGCTTTAAGTCATATCACCATACTTCTCTGGGTCGTCTGTCACTCTCCGTTCCATATCTTGGGAATGCCCGGGGAATATCGGTAAAGTCCTCAAAAAAACCATGGTTGGGGATTTAGTCACCACTCTCTCACATCACCATTTGGTATAAGTATTGGCGCATATCACAGTAAATCCTAGCCCAATGCAAGTCATCTACTCAGTCATATCAACTCAGATCCAGATACGTCCATTCCTCGCCCTCGGCGATCCTTTCCGGTATCCTTCTCACTAGAGTCAGCGTAATCCCGGATTACGGACTCATCAACCCTATTGGTCATCCACAAATAGTAAACGGGAAGCTCTCACGTCCTCTCACGGGTTGGTTACCGGTTTTGAGCGCCCATGAGCCCAAGTCTATCCATTTGCAACCCTAGCAATAAATGGCTCCCACAATGAGATTTATGACCTCTCACGGGTTGGTTCCCGGTCTTGAGTGCCCACAAATCCCCACTGCTACCACGGGTTGTTCGGCCTCAATGCCCTTCCAATTCGGGTCTGATACGACAGGGACATCCTAGCCAAACCACTAGACAGTCCTATGTATGTCATCCAATAACCCGGGAAAGAGTCGATAGGCACCTTCGGAGAACATCCCATACTATTCCCTCCGGTGCCCAAGGACAGAAGCGTCAATAGGACACTCCCCAATCCCAAGTTATACGTAGGCAATCACATATTCAAGTTCATCACTTCTCATGCATCCAATACATCTTCATAATAAAAGTTAAATCATGATATTGAAATGAATCATCATAGACATAAGTAAACAAGAATAGTAATGTAACATGACAAAAGTATAAAGATTTCAATACTACTGTTCTAACACATATATCACAGTCTTATAACGATTAAAAGAAATCAAGAGATTCTATTCATAAATAAGAACATAAATCATAAGTTGATGATCTATATGTTTATGGAGATAACCATCCTTACCTTAGGTTGAGTTGATGATGAATTGAGAATACCAAGAATTAGTCCAAAAGAATTTTTAAGACCCTAAACAAACATCAATAATAAGTTAGAGAAGAAGTCGGGAAGATCGGATGTCAAACGGATCAAAATGGAGCAAGGTTGCTGTCAGCAACAAGTTTGGTCGATGGTCTTGGTCGATGGTATCGACCAAAAGGATCGACCAAAATTGTCTTCGGGACAGAATAGTGGATTTTGGGGATTTTGGTCCGAAATGGGTCTTCCGGGGTTCGGATCGATCTGAAACTTGGACGGATGATTAATAACAATGTAAGAACACTACCTAGCAAGTATTATCACAATCCAATGGTCCAAATGAAACACCCCCAAATTGAGGTCCTATGTTCTAAAGACAAGAATCCTAGCATTCATGAGAAATTGATGTAATTGAAAGGGAAGCTAGAGAATTAGTTGGGGAATAGGTTAGGAACATGATTACAATCATTTGCAAGCCAGAGATTAGACTAATCATACTCCACATCTCAGTTTAGTATAAGAAATCAAGTTGTTAACCAAGGAATCATGGTAATGTATATGTAAGGATCAAGATGCAAGTGAAGCATAGCAAGAATGAAGGAAAAGCAAGTATAAATGGGAAGAGACGTTCATGGCAAGGTGTTTGCAAGGTTACAGCACCATGGCCATGGTCTCATCAGTAAAAGAAGAAGGGAAGTGAGTAGAATAGAGAGCAAGAGAGAGAATCATACCTTAGAAGATGGTAGTTGGAGAAGAGAGACAAGGATTCTTGTAGAAGGTCATCACCCAAGCTAAGGAGGAGCCTAAGAGGAGCCTTCCCACGTTCTCAGGTGTTGAAATGAGTGAAATATCGTTCTAGGTTAAAGGTTTCACTTAAATAGATGAAGGTATCCAAAAAGCATTTTTTTTCTCGATTCTGGGCAACTTTGGTCGATGGTCCTTGGTTGATGGCATCGACCAAAGAGCATCGACCAAAACATGTAACAGGTTTCAGCAGAAAATCCAAAAATAGTTCAGCAACTTCGAATAGGGATTCGGAGGGCTATACAAGGCCAAATTGAGTGAGGTTTTCTCCTACAAGTCAACCAAGAAGTTTAGTTTCCAGAAATACCTTTGGATCAAGCATGTGAGGTCATTAGATCCACCGATTAAGCTCACCTTTTTCGATGCGCAAGCAGGATTTGCCAGACATAGTTCAGCAACTTCGGACAAGGATTTGGAGGGCTATATGGGGTCAAATGGAGTGGGGTTTTCTCCTACAAGTCCATCAAGAAGTTTAGTTTCCAGAAATATATTTAGATTGAGCACAGAAGTTCATTTGGTATTTCAACTAATTCACCCCTCTTCGGTGCGCAGATTCAAAACTAACAGTGACAATGCTTTCAAGTGAGGCGCATCATTGTCAATGTCCAAGGGCTTGGGTTCCGACACCAAATCAACAACCAAAAGGGCCCACAAGTCTCATTTCCCCCACTTTGGGTTTTCGGACCTACAAACATAATAGGTCCCGGGCCGGGCCAAGGTAGGATAAGGCCAAACATTACAAATCTACCCTAAGGGAAAGGTCTGCCATGGCTTCCTAAGGTTTTCATAGATAATAATATTGAAATTAAAGTCCAACTTTTAAGGTCTAAAATTGAACCAGTCTTTCTTTATCCCAAAATAAATAGGGTGTCCGTGCTAGGTTTGGGCTGGATGTTACCCCCCCCCCCCCCCTTAAAAATTTTTTCCTCCACAAAAGGGAGGGGACAACCCCCCCCCAAAAAAGGGGGGGCCTCTTTTTTTTTTTTTCTCTTTTTTCCCCCAAAATTTTCGAAAACAATTAACAATAAATCTTTTGTAAGAAAACGAGAAATAAATCTAACATGCTTTGAAATCAAATCAAAAGTATGATCAAGGTTCCATGGAGACTTCACAAGGATCATGGCGAAGATCAATATGAAGATCATAAAACCATAAGAATGACAGGAGATTGTAGAAGAGATGGTTGCAAGAATGCGGCATATTCTTCTAAGTCTCAATCATAAAGAATAAAACATAGTAAGAGTAGATCAATACAACACAAGAGGGATTACTAACCTTTGATTGAGGAACAGGAGATGAAAAGTTTAAAGTCTTGAAACAATTAGAGGGAATAACAAATCATGAAGATCACACTTGATTTTTCTTCGAAATCATCATGTGGAGAGTTCACAAGGTTATAGGGTGTATGGAGGTCCACTCTACAACAGCAGGGGTAGAAGGATCATTATAGAGTGCATGGAGATCCTCTATAAAATAGCATGTATAGAAAAAATCAAACATGGGAATGACTTAAGATCACTCTCTCATCAAAGGAAAGAAATTAGCAGGGGAAAAATATCAGTTTCGAGATAAACCTCCACCAAATGAAACTAGGCAACTCATACGACAAAGAATAAATCGAACAATGTATAAGGTAGGTATGGATTTGGCACAGTAGCAAGGTTAGGATTAGGCGGGGTTTCACATTCTCCCCCCCTTAAAATAATCTCGTCCTCGAAATTGAAAGCATACCTGGACTTCCAATAAGATGAGGAAACTTTTTCAGGGGTGTGATTGTTCCACCAAATCTTTACCAAGGGAAAGGAAAGTACAACGAGAAATAAGTCTAATAGGTAAAGAAGCATGGACTCTTGGCTGACTTCTCAAATAGTCAAGAGGAATTCAAACATTACTCACAGATATTTCATACGGACTAGACAGATTCATATAGCAAGAATAAATCAAAATAACGCATATGGCCTTTATGCAATGAATCAGTAAGGATTAAATCAAGCAACACATATGATATGTACGTAATGCATAAGTAAAGAATAAATCGGAACAATGCCTGTGGCATTCATACAATGCACAGGCAACTATAAATCAAAACAATGCTTATAGTATATATGCAAATGCAAAAATCAGAGAATAGGTCAATAACAAGAGTTGGGGGTTAAGAGTAACGCACTGGTTATGAGATCCTGATCTGGTTCCGATTCACTTTCAACAATGCTAATTACTTCATTGACAGGAGGGGCTTGAACTGGTTTTGCAGCCAAGGCAACTTGACGACTTAGCTTGTGAGGGCAGCGGCGGGCAAAGTGTCCTTTTTGACGGCAGTAGAAACAAGTGAGTTCCCTCTGTCCTACAGGTTGCACCGGCTCTATAGGTCTTTGATGCATTGGCCTCGGGTCTGCAGCAGTTTGATTGAGGTTTGCATCCTCAACACCTTGTCCCACAGTTCGGGGCTAATAAGTCGAAGTGGGATACGGTGCAGGCCTAGTGAACTTTTTATCGGTCCTTTTAGTGTGGCTGGAACTTCCGCTGGGTAGGGACTTCTGGTGGCCTAACTTCACTTCTCCAACATTAACAAGGTCAGGGTCTGCCTGGGTAGCAGCACGGGTCTCGCGGTGCATGGCCATTAACCCAAGCAAAATTTGGTTGAACCCGCACACTCGTTGTTGCAACATATCCCCCATGAGATTAATGATTTCTTGGTAGTTGACCATCGGGAGGAGCACCGGATAGGTTGCCGGTAGCTTGACCCTTCGGAGGGTTCTGACTTCAACATTTCAAGAGGACACTCCAGCTTTAGGAACAACTCTCTTCCCATTCCGACTTGAGGAAGCACCGCAGTTCCTTTTTCTGGTCATTCTAACAACCAAACGAAAATTAAAATCTATAGGGAAAATGTCCAAATTCAAAGATCACGCTTCCAATATCACAAACACACTTGCTTTCAACTGTTTAAGTCATCAAAAATCCAAACAAAGTAATAAAAATCGATTTTTCTCAAAATTGGCCAAAGCAACAAATTTTCACTTTCTTGGTCGATGCACTTTGGTCGATGGCATCGACCAAAAAAAATCTGCGCAAAAATCAGAATTAAAGGGCCCACTTCTCTTTTCTTGAAAACTTCATTTACCATTGATGTGTTTTTCATTAAAACTGAATAAAACTTGTTGCTAATGGTTAGAAACATGCATGTAGGTGATTAGAAACATGTTTCCATTAATTTTCAAGTAAGACTTAGCTTCAAACACAAGATTACACTCATTTTGGTTATCAAATCACTATTCATTTCATAAAAACCCAACTTTACAAAAACTTGTCTCATTTTCAAACCAAAATGAATTTTAACATGAAATATATTTCTACAATACTGATTTACTATGGGGAAGGTGTTCCCACTCTCCATTCAGTTAAATTCCAATTTTTTTCAAAAATCACAAATGCAAGCTAAAAGAGGGATTTTCTCTCTCCTACTTGCTGAATTTTCACCTTGAAGATGTCAAAAAGATGATTTTTCACCAAACAAAGTATTCTAGCATGTTTGTACAGGTATTATGCACATGTTAGAATAATCAAATCAAAATTTTACCAAAAACGAAATTTTATGAAAATTTACAAAAATGCCCTTCATCTAACAATCACACACTGGGACTAATCCAAATGAATTTCTTTCTTTGTTTAAACAGATTCACCATGCCTAGAGGAGGGCGACGGGTGGATAGAGGTCGAGGACATGTTCCCCGGGCAGAGGTTACGGACGAGGAGCATTTCACTACCCCTACGGCTGAGTTTCTATATGAGTACTATTTCCATGATATTCCGATCGAACGTGGGCGGTTGGTTGATGTGGATGATTTGGAGGTGTTTCGTATTCGAGAGAGATTGGAGGCTATGGATTGGCTTCACTTATACACCACGGCACAACCAGTCTACCCAGGTCTTGTCAGATACTTCTATAGTAACCTGAGTTACCGTATAGAGGATGATCTGCGGGATGGTTCCAGGATTGTCATGGACTCTATGGTTGGAGGTAGGGAGATCAGCTTTACTACCAAAGTACTAGCCCGCATTCTGGACGTTTCGTATGTACGGGATTTCCGCTGGTAGATTCTGGTTGGCATAAACATCACAGAGGCTTCGCAACGCAAGCTAGGTCAGAGGATGAGGGTGATATTGTCAAGGATGATGACATAGAGGATGTGGATGCCGATGACAGTGATGATGGGGATGAGCATGGTGACAATGATGATCATGATGGGGCTCCAGTTCAGGATGAGGATGTTATTGATAATCAAGGAGATGAGGATCATGGAGATGAGGATCGAGATCAGGATGAGATTTCGAGACACGAGGAGATTCTTACACCACGCTTCCATGAGATTGGAAATCCAACACATATGACTTCTGAGGCTCCGGGTGTGGCTTCTCATTAGTCATTGATTTACTCTATACTTGAGAGGATCGAGGCTCGACAGGAGAGGATACAGTCCTATATGTATACCTTGGGAGAGAGATTCGCACGACTGGGGAAGGAGTTCAGATTTAGGAGGGACCAGACAGATCACCGGATTCGATTACCTAGATAGATAGTACTAGGGATTTTCATTTATGCTTTCTCGGATGTATTTCTTTTTCAGACTTGTAAAAATCTCCTATATGATTAATGAAATTCAATTTGTTTCACTTATGTTATTGTACATTATGCATTTCTTTTATTGCATTAGAAATTGTTAACGTTTAGTTATGACTTATAACTCATGACGACCACTCACAACCATTACTCCCAATGACGACTCCCGACTCAGACTCTTACGACAACACATGACGACAACTCAACTCAGACTCATGATGACATACGACGACAACCCGACTCACAACTGAGACTCACTGGCAAGGACGACTCACGACGACAACTTCCAACTCAAGACCCAACTCACGACTCACAACACAAACACAATACTTAAAACTAACAACTTAACTCTAACCATGACTACAACCTAAGTACAAGTCATAAACTTTTAATTATTGTGTATTATTCGACCAAGATGTACTATGCTTCATTTATTCAAGTTTCTATTACAAGTTTTCTATTATTCACTTCTAATAAAATTTGAGTCACTTCTGGGTCTATGACTCAAGGATGCATTATTACTGTGTCCCATGATTATGATTGTCCGAAAACTTGGGCTCTGATACCATCTGTCACATCCTGCCCTAAATCCACCAAGGGGATACCCTATCTGGATTACACGGGGAGTGAATTACAGTCCCGCCGATCAAGTCTAGGAACGATCATAGTCAATTAGCACAATAATATAATCAGAAGCAAGAACAATTCCTTGTATCCAAATAATTTAATAATAAAAGTCGAGAAAGTACCTCAAAAGGATTCACAAATAACATCAGAGTGCGGAAAGGATTTCATTAGTATAAACAATCAAGTGTGAAAAGGAGGGAGGAAACCCATCCTATAATAATAGTGGAAGATGAGACGACTAAAAGTAAAGGTTACAACCGATTCACCAAATAACAAGTGAAACAACTAAGCTATAGTCCTGACAATTCAAATAAAAGGTTAAAAAGGGAATGAGGCGACATCCCATCCCTAACACACAAATATAAAACTGAACTGCTACAAACAAGTCCCGATCTCAGTCTACTCGTCTTTATCAACTGGTTCATCGCCACCAGTATGATACAAGTCTTCAACTCGGCCTCCAGAGGGTTGGATCGCCACAATCCAACAAGTGGTAGTACCTGCAGAGAAAGTCTAACAAAATATGTTGCAAAAAGGAGTGAGTTCGAAAGAACTCAGCAAGGTAGTCATTCCATAAAATATAAACCATATGATACAAGCCATAACATGATGCAATATGATATGGAACACATGATGCAAGTATGGTTCTCACTCTATGAATGCTGGTCTCTAAGGTAGACATGCTTTAAGTCATAGCACCATACTTCTCTGGGTCGTCTGTCACTCTCCCGTTCCATATCTTGGGAATGCCCGGGGAATATCGGTAAAGTCCTCAAAAAAACCATGGTTGGGGATTTAGTCACCACACTCTCACATCATTATTTGGTATAAGTATTGGCGCATGTCACAGTAAAGCCTAGCCCAATGCAAGTCATCTACTTAGTCATATCAACTCAGATCCAGATACGTCCATTCCTCGCCCCCGACGATCCTTTCCGGTATCCTTCTCACTAGAGTCAGCGTAATCCCGGATTACAGACTCATCAACCCTATTGGTCATCCACAAATAGTAAACGGGAAGCTCTCACGTCCTCTCACGGGTTGGTTACTGGTCTTGACCACCCGTGAGCCCAAGTCTATCCATTTGCAACCCTAGCAATAAATGGCTCCCACAATGAGATTTATGACCTCTCACGGGTTGGTTCCCGGTCTTGAGTGCCCACAAATCCCCACTGCTACCATGGGTCGTTCGGCCTCAATGCCCTTCCAACCTCGGGTCCGATACGACAGGGACCTCCTAGCCAAACCAAGACAAGTCCTATGTATGTCATCCAATAACCCGGGAAAGAGTCGATAGGCACCTTCTGGAGAACATCCCACAAAAACCCCGAAAAACCCAGCCCTAACCTTGACCCAGAAACCTTGTTATTTGTAGGTCCGATGACCCGAAGTAAAGTAAGAAGTCAGCTTTGGGCCATCCCAGTGGAGGACTTGGTGTCTGGCTTTGAATCCATGAAAGTTGATGATGAGGTTCTATTTTTGGAAACTGAATCCTGATGAAGATCTGATTAGTTGATGGACTTGGAGTGCTCTCTATCTTGGTTTGAAGGCATTTCTACCTATTAGGTAAGTCACTTGACTTGTGTGCAAAACCCCTTTAGGATTGGATTTGATCTGGACCTTCAATTCCCTGTTTTGGTCTTCTTGGCATTGACCGCATTGGTCGACCGATTGGTCGATCGGTGAATCGACCAATCCACTCGACCAATGAGTGCTGTCTTTGGCAATTAGGTTGTTCTTGCTCTATTTAAGTCCAATCTCGAGTCCACTTCGTATTTGCTCCCTCCAAACTCTCTGGAACGAACCAAAGACCTCTGCAAGTCATCTCTCTTGCATCCTTGGTGTTTTCTTGACGGATCTTCGTCGAAACTCTTCTTTTTGCATCAAATGGTATGTCTACTCTCTCTTCTTCTCCTCCATCTTTGTTTTTCTTTCCTTTTTGAGTTGAGACAGTAGAAGAGATGCTGCATTCTCTCATTGCAAACATCTCTCGAACATGTTCTCATGATCATCCTAAGGATTTGAGGCTAGAACAATGATCTTAACCATGATCATTGCAAGCTTTTGAAGGAATCATGATCAAACCATGATCTAATCTTTGTTAAACTTCTAATCTGAATTCTGATCTCTTTGGATCTTCTATGTTGATCATGTTAGTAGTTAATTACTGTGTTTTCCTTCCATGATCCATAATCTATAGATCTCTAGTGTTCTCTTCTACCTTACTATGTGTTCTTCATGATGCATGGTAGTTACATATATGGTAGGTTTTATTTCCTTATTTAGATTTATGCTTCTAAGCCTTGTTCCTTGAAGATCTAAGTATGTTTTCATGATACCTTTACCTGAAGCAATGATCCATCCTCCTATTGTTCATGTCTTTGTTTTCTATTTCAAATTCATCAAGATCCATGGTTGATTTAATTATGGTAACTTTTTGTTTCCTAATTTGGATCTTGATATCTTGATTTGATTGGTGTTTTGAGGTCCCCTATATGTTAGAATACTACTGATGTAGTCTACCCCTTGATTAGTACCCTTTTGAACCACCAAATTCGGATTTCATATCTTAAAACTCGATTTTATAGGCTACTATCTCGCATTGGTCGATCGATTGGTCGATCGGACCAGTCGACCAATCCACTCGACCAATGAGTACAAAGAACTCCAGCATTGGTCTATGTTGGATGTTTTGGTATCTTTTCTGCTTAGGGATCTTTCCTAATATGTTGTATATACTTGTTTAGGACCTTCTTCTCAAGTTTGCCGAGATCTTACTTGACTTCTTAGGATTCCTTTGCGAGTTATAAAAGGTAAGGATGGTTATTTCCTTAATTACATAGATAGCATGAATCTAGTTTCTATATTTGAATATCATAGATATGATTCCTAAATTAGATTCTTACAATGATATACTACTGTTGCATAACTTTGATTACAGTAGCATTACTTATTCATATTAAATTGATTCATGTATGATTTACTTACCAATGTTATAAAAGTGATTGTAATTATTGATTTCTTTCCATATATGAAGTTACCATATATGTGATGATATGAATTGATGCATGTGTATGCTTAAGTATGGTTTGGAAAGGAGAGGTGTCCTTTTGACACTTCGTTCTTGGACTACTACGGGAATATTATGGGATGTTTCCGGAGATGCCCTCTGGACACCTTCCTAAACTGTTGGATGACATATCTAGGATTGTCTAGTAGTGTTTGGCTAGGATGTCCTGTTATGTCGACCCTAATCGGAGGGGTATTGAGACCGAACGACCCGTGGTAGCAATGGGGATTCATGGGCGCTCAAGACCGGTAACCAACCCGTGAGAGGACAGGAATCACATTGTGGGGGCCATTTATTGATAGGGTTGCATATGGTTAGACTTGGGCTCACGGGCGCTTAAGACCGGTAACCAACCCGTGAGAGGACGTGAGAGCTTCCCATTTACCATATGTGGATGATCAATAGGGTTGATGAGTCCGTAGTCAGGGACTATGAGGACTCTAGTGTGAAGGATACCGGAAAGGATCGTCAGGGACGAGGAATGGAAGTATGTGGATCCGACTTGATGTAACTAAGTAGAAGACTTGCATTTGGCTAGGTTTTACCCCGACATGCGCCAAGAACTTATACCAAATGGTTGTGAGAGAGTGTGTTGACTTAACCCCTCGCCATGGTTTGTCCCGAGGGATGAAGGACCCATTACCAATTGGCTGCTCAAGACCGGTGAAATGATCCGTGAGAGAATCCAAGATATCTTTAATGGTTGAGGATGTGAGTGGACCTTCCTAAAGAAGTACGGTGCTATGACTTAAAGCATGTCTGCCAATAGAGACCAGCATACATAGAGTTAGATTCATTCATTCATTGCTTGTCTCATATCATATTGCATTTATGTTTGTTCGGAATCCTCGCCATTTATGTTATTATGGATTTTTAATCGCCTTATAGGAGTTTCTTTGAAACTCATTCCTTTATTGTACAATGTTGTTAGACTATCCCGCAGTACTCGAGTACTATGACGGTCCCTATGAAGAAGCGCAAGGCGAAGAGGCATATCTCCAGGAAGGTGATTGCGGTTACCACAATTACTCGAAGATCCCGCGAGTGGTTATGCTCCGTACGATGCTTAGTCCGACCATTGAGTGGAAGCGTCCTTGTGCCATTTATGAGATTTACACTTACAAGGATGTTGTCTATAAAGTGGAGAACAATTTAGTTACCCAATGTACTAGCTACTGGGATTAGATTTTATTTAGTTATTCTCTTTAGAGCTACTTTTCCGCTGGTTGTAAAGTGGGATTTTTGCTTCACTTTACTTATCTGTTTGATACTCTGATTATATCTACTATTCTGATTCATTTATGATTCATTCTTTCTTTATTGGATCTATGATTTATCTTCCGCACTTTTATTATGATTGTTCATGATTATGTTATTGTTTATGTGGGAGGTTGATCACTCGATACCTGATCTTCGGGCTGTGGATCACACTCTCGGGTATGCCAGATAGGGTACCGGCTGGGAGGGCGTGACAATTCCCTCCGGTGCCCAAGGACAGAAGCGTCAATAGGACACTCCTCAATCCCAAGTTATACGTAGGCAATGACATATTCAAGTTCATCACTTCTCATGCATCCAATACATCTTCATAATAAAATTTAAATCATGATATTGAAATGAATCATCATAGACATAAGTAAACAAGAATAGTAATGTAACATGACAAGAGTATAAAGATTTCAATACTACTGTTCTAACACATATATCACAGTCTTATAACAATTAAAAGAAATTAAGAGATTCTATTCATAAATAAGAACATAAATCATAAGTTTATGATCTATATGTTTATGGAGATAACCATTCTTACCTTAGGTTGAGTTGATGATGAATTGAGAATACCAAGAATTAGTCCAAAAGAATTGTTAAGACCCTAAACAAACATCAATAATAAATTAGAGAAGAAGTCGGGAAGATCGGATGTCAAACGGATCAAAATGGAGCAAGGTTGTTGTCAGCAACAAGTTTGGTCGATGGTATCGACCAAAAGGATCGACCAAAATTGTCTTCGGGACAGAATAGTGGATTTTGGTCTGAAATGGGTCTTCCGGGGTTCGGATCAATCTGAAACTTGGAGGGATGATTAATAACAATGTAGGAACACTACCTAGCAAGTATTATCACAATCCAATGGTCCAAATGAAAACCCCCAAATTGAGGTCCTATGTTCTAAAGACAAGAATCCTAGCGTTCATGAGAAATTGATGTAATTGAAAGGGAAGCTAGAGAATTAGTTGGGGAATAGGTTAGGAACATGATTACAATCATTTGCAAGCCAGAGATTAGACTAATCATACTCCACATCGCAATTTAGTATAAGAAATCAAGTTGTTAAGCAAGGAATCTTGGTAATGTATATGTAAGGATCAAGATGCAAGTGAAGCATAGCAAGAATGAAGGAAAAGCAAGTATAAATGGGAAGAGACGTTCATGGCAAGGTGTTTGCAAGGTTACAGCACCTTGGCCATGGTCTCATCAGTAAAAGAAGAAGGGAAGTGAGTAGAATAGAGAGCAAGAGAGAGAATCATACCTTAGAAGATGGTAGTTGGAGAAGAGAGACAAGGATTCTTATAGAAGGTCATCAACCAAGCTAAGGAGGAGCCTAAGAGGAGCCTTCCCACGTTCTCTGGTGTTGAAATGAGTGAAATATCGTTCTGGGTTCGAGGTTTCACTTAAATAGATGAAGGAATATCCAAAAAGCATTTTTTTCTCGATTCTGGGCAACTTTGGTCGATGGTCCTTGGTTGATGGCATCGACCAAAGAGCATCGACCAAAACAGGTAATAGGTTTCAGCAGAAAATCCAAAAATAGTTCAGCAACTTTGAATAGGGATTGGGAGGGCTATACTAGGTCAAATTGAGTGAGGTTTTCTCCTACAAGTCAACCAAGAAGTCTAGTTTCCATAAATACCTTTGGATCAAGCATGTGAGGTCATTAGGTCCACCAACTAAGCTCACCTTTTTCGATGCGCAAGCAGGATTTGCCAGACATAGTTCAGCAACCTCAGACAGGGATTTGGAGGGCTATATGGGGTCAAATGGAGTGGGATTTTCTCCTACAAGTCCATCAAGAAGTTTAGTTTCCAGAAATATATTCAGATTGATCACAGGAGTTCATTTGGTATTTCAACTAATTCACCCCTCTTCGGTGCGCAGATTCAAAACTTACACTGACAATGCTTTCAAGTGAGGGGCATCATTGTCAATGTCCAAGGGCTTGGGTTCCGACACCAAATCAACAACCAAAAGGGCCCACAAGTCTCATTTCCCCCACTTCGGGTTTTCGGACCTACAAACATAATAGGTCCCGAGCCGGGCCAAGGTAGGATAAGGCCAAACATTACAAATCTACCCTAAGGGAAAGGTCTGACATGGCTTACTAAGGTTTTCAAAGATAATAATATTGAAATTAAAGTCCAACTTTTAAGGTCTAACATTGAACCAGTCTTTCTTTATCCCAAAATAAATAGGGTGTCTGGGCTAGGTTTGGGCTGGATGTTACAGTCAGCGTATCCTATGCATGGCAACAACCAACTCGGACTACAGACTCATCAACCCTATTGGTCACTCACAAATAATAGACGGGAAGTCTCTCATGTCTACTCACGGATATACTCACCAATCTCGAGTGCCCATGAGCCCAAGTCTACTATTTGCAACTCTACCAATGAATGGTCCCCACAATGTGATTTATGTCCTCTCACGGATATACTCACCGGTCTCGAGCGCCCATAAATCCCCATTGCTACCATGGGTTACTCGGTCTCAATACCCTTCTGAATCTTGTCTGATATAATAGGGACATCTTAGCCAAACACTGCTAGACAAGCCCTAGGTATGACATCCAATAATCTGGGAAAGCATCAAAGGGCACCATCAGAAATATCCCATACTATTCTCATTGATGTCCAAGGACAAAAATGTCAAAAGGACATTCCCCAATCCCAAATCATACCTAATCAATCACATTCCCAATTCAGTCACAACATACAGAACCGTTATCTCATCATATAGAAAGATACATATAAATATGATTAATTGCATATGTAAATGACAAGGATAAGTAATCATACATGATTCAAGTAATAAATAAATACATGAACAAGGTACTACTGTACTTGAAGTACTTACAGCAGTAGCATCATATTAAGAAAGTATAAGAATGACAATGAATCTATAAAATTCCCAAAATAGAAACTAAGATTCACACAATCTATGTTAATATGGAAACAGCTGTCCTTACCTTAAATAGCTTCAATGAAAATCCGAAGATCAAAGAGAATGGTTCCAAACTTAGCAAATAAACCCTAAACAAGCATAGATACAACATTAGGAAAGAGGCCTAGAAGATCAGAGGTCAAACGAATCAAATCGGACAAAGAACACAGCTACTGTCAGCCTTGGTTGATTTGGTGGTAGCTTGGTCCAATCGACCAAGCAATTGACCACTTGAACAGTATGCAGCAGAAATTAGAATTTTGATTCGAAACTCATCTTCCGAGATTCAAAACACTCCGAAATTTCAAGGGATCATTTAGAACAGTAATCTAAGACTACCTAGCATAGATTAGACACTAATAATGGTCAAAAACAATACTTACTAATTTGGAAATATGACTTTCTAATTTGGTAAAAATTATAGTTTTCAATGAAAACAAGCTATGAACTCAAGAGAGGAACTAAAGATGATAAGATCTCATTCTAGTAGAACATAAACAGTAGATCATACATGAAACTAACATGAAAATAGATCTAACATGCTAGAGAAATCAAATCGAAGGAATGATCATGGCTTCATGAGGAAATCATAAGAATCATGGCTATGATCAATTATGAAGATCATTGGAATGAATGGAGATTCATTCCCAACCTTGAATACAATAAGAAGATGTGTTTGCAAGTGTGCAATACCTTCTTCATGATCATAGTACCGAGATTAGATCATGCAAGAGTAAATCAGGAACAAGTATGAGAGATTACTAACCTTGATTGAGGAACAATTGATGAAAACTTCGAAAACTTGCAAGTAGATCTTCTTTAATCACAAGAGAGGCTTTGAGAGGGGTTCTCCACATTCTCTAAGGGTTTTAGAAACAAAGGAGGCTAAGAAACTTGTACTTCTATTATATAGAGCACCAAAAGACCTAAATAGTGGATCTTGGCAGATTCTATCCCTGTTGGTCGATTGGCTGGTCGACTGGCCCAATCGACCACCCAGTTGACCAAGCATGTCAGCAAGGCCAAAATAGGGAAATGAGGGCCTAAACCTAAACCAAATCCAATGGGCTTCTCCCAACTCAACATATGACTTATCTAGTATAGAGGAATGCCTTCAAATCATGTCTAACTATGCTTTAAGTCCATCAACTAATCTCATCTTCATCAAGGTGTAGTTTCATTTCCAAATCTATCAAAGCTTCCAAGTATGGAACACTATCATCAACTTCAATGGGTTCTGGGTCAAACACCATGTCTTCCCTGAGATGGCCCATAGTTGGCTTCTTCCTTTACTTCGGGTCTTCAGACCTACAAACAATAGGGTTTTCGTGTCACATCCCCCGAGCTGGTACCCTAACTGGCATACCCGGGAGTGTGATCCACAGCCCCGAAGATCAAGTATTGAGGAAATCATCCTCCCACGTATACAATAACATAATCATAAACAGGAAATAATTAAGGTTTAAATATTATAAACAAAAGGTTTAACTCAAGAAATGAATAAATAATATAATCAGAGTGCGGAAAATGATACCAAATATCCGAAGATTTCAAAAGAAGTAAAGTGAGGTGGAAACTCACTCCACAAACATAGCAGAACGCAGTATGAAAGTCAAAAAGGAAATTTCAACCGAAACAAATTTACTAAGAAATAAACTAGGAACAAGAGTCTTCTAGTCTATAGATAACGTCTTCATAAGTGTGGACTTCATAAACCCAATGAATCCTTTCTAACTCTATGCTATTTTCAAAAGTAGTACGCAGCTTGATCTGCCGGGGGATCATCAGAGTAATCTTGATCGTCGCCAGTACCTTGCGTGTAATACGCTTCATCGGCTTGCGCTTCACTGTACTGCTCGTCATAATAATCTGTACCTGCAGGATAATCTAACAAGAAAATATACAAAAAGGAATGAGTTTTGAAGAAACTCAGTAAGGCAAGTTAATCCATAACATCATATATACATGTGACAAAACATAACATGATGCAATGCAATATGAAACAGATAAAGTATGAATGCATCTAAACTCTATGTATGCTGGTCTCTATGGTAGACATGCTTTAAGTCATAGCACTGTACTTCTTTGGGTAGGTCAGTCACTCCCCCTCAGCCATCCTGGCATCTTGGGTCTGCCGGGTAATTGGGTAAAGTCCTCATCAAACCATGGTAGGGGATTTAGTCAACACACTCTCTCACAACCATTTGGCATAAGTATCGGCGCATTTTAGGGAAAAGCCTAGCCCAATGCAAGTCATCTAGTCAGTTATATCATCTCAGTTTCAGATACGTCCATTCCTCGTCCCTGACGATCCTTTCCGGTATCCTTCGCACTAGAGTCAGCGTATCCTATGGCACCGACCAACTCGGAATACGGACTCATATACCCTATCGGTTATCCACATATGGTAAATGGGAAGCTCTCATGTCCTCCCACGGGTTGGTTACCGGTCTTGAGCGCCCATGAGCCCAAGTCTAGCCATATGCAACCCTCCAATAAATGGCCCCCACAATATGATTCCCGTCCTCTCACGAGTTGGTTACCGGTCTTGAGCGCCCGTGAATCACATTGCTACCACGGGTCGTTCGGTCTCAATACCCTTCCGATTCGGGTTTGATATAATAGGGGTATATCCTAGCCAAACACTGCTAGACATCCCTAGGTATGACAACCAATGATTCGGGAAAGCGTCGATGGGCATCTTCAGAGAACATCCCATACTATTCCCTCTAATGTCCAAGGAAAGAAGTGTCAAAAGGACACTCCCCAATCTCAAACCAAACTTAAGCAAACACATTCTCAGATCAGTCATGACATATACAACCAACAGTTCATCATATACAAGAGAATGTAAAGCAAAATCAGATTAGGTAATAATAAGTAATTCATATAACATGAATAATGAAAAAAATAATATAAACAAGTGCTACTGTTCTCACAGTAAGAGATCAGAATTAAATTTCAATAACAGTAAGTAATGTCATAGTTTCATAAGGTAGAAACCAGAGAACAAGCAATCTATGTAGTTAAGGAAATAACTGTCCTTACCTTGATCATCGAAGAAGATGATCCAAAGATCAAAGTGAGCAACTCCAAACTTAGCAAATAAACTCCTAATAACCATAGATACAACATTAGGAAAGATGCCTAAAAGATCAGAGAGCAAACGAATCAAATCGAGCGAAAAATGAAGCTATTGACTCCTTTGGTCGAGTGCTTGGTAGACTGGCCCAGTCGACCAAGCAGTCGACCAAGCAAGTCGATCGGAATTGTCTGACCGCTTTGGCCATAACTTCCTCGTTTGAAGTCGGATTGATCCGAAATTGAAGGGGAACTTCCTAGGATGTATTAGAATCATATGGGAAGATAAAAACATCAAATCATGGTAAAAAAAATTGGGTTCTTGATTTAACCCAAGAAATTAGGGTTTCAACCTTTATGGCTCCCCAAGAAAGGTTATGATCACAGAATGAAAGGGAATTAATGATTTGCCAATTATAACAAGAAAACCATAGAAATTATAGTTTAGGTTAATAGAAACATTACCCATGAGGTTTCCCTTGCATGGGAGGTCACCAAAGTTTTCTAGAAATCAAGCAAGGGTTAGGGTTTCCAGAAAAATATACGGCCAGGGTTGAGATCATGATGATGATCATAGATCCCAAAGAAACGAAGGAGATCACGAAGGGATGGTTGCAAGGATGCAGCATTTACTTCTTGATCTCAATTAAGAACAAGATCGAAGAAAAGAAATTCACAATGTTGAAGCGATTACTAACCTTGAATTGTAAGAACAACGATGAGAGGCTTCAGATCTGCAGAGGAGTCTTCGAAATCACCAGAGAGAGTTTAGGAGAGGTGTTCTCACGTTCACAAAGTGTTTAGGAGGCAGCCGTAACAAAGAAATACGAAGTAGGGTTTAAATAAAAGTGAAAAACCCTAAAATTACAAATTCTCAGATTTCACACACCTTTGGTCGAGTGCTTGGTCGAGTGGCCCACTCGACCAAGGAGTCGACCAAGGCAGACAGTAAGGAGTAATCAGGGATTTGGAGGATCAAATGGACTTTAAACCTTATGGGCTTTTGCATACACATCAAGTGACATGTCAAGTGTAAGGAAATACCTCCAAACCAAGTCAGATAATACTCCAAGTCCTTCAACTAATCTCATCTTCAGACAGCTGCAGCTTCCTTTCCAAATCTACACAGACATCCAAGTATGGAACTCCATCAACAACATCCATGGGTTCAGAGTCAAACACCATGTCTTCTACTGAGATGGCCCATAGTTGGCTTCTTCCTTTACTCCGGGTCTTCGGACCTAAAAACAACCGGGTTACCGAGTCAAGGTCAGGGTTAGGTTAGGGCTGGGTTTCACATTTTGGGTCAAAGTTAGGGATGGGTTTCACATGGAAGGGAGGTAATGAGATTGAAATGGACGGTCTAGTGCATGGAAGGGAAGTATCCGACTCCAAGATTGATATGAATCAGTAGATGACTTGCATTGGGCTAGGTTTAACCTTGACATGCACCAGTACTCAGACCAATGGTGGAGCGAGAGAGTGGTTACCTAAACCCCAACCATGGAATTTCGGAGGGATGCCCTGGCCAAATTATTGCGGAGAATCTGACGTTCTTAAGAGCCGTGAGGGAGAGTGATTAAGACTGCCCAGAGGAGTATGGTGTTCTATCTTAATGCGTGGCTGCCACTGGAGACTAGCATGTATAGAGTTAGATGCATCTTTGCATCCATGTCTCATATCATTTGCATCATGCTTGTTCTGAACTGTAGGTAGTTGTTATTTTTGATTGAACTACTTCCTAAGCTCTTTTGAGCTCACCCTTCGGGGACAATGTTTATAGATGATTTTGCAGGTTCATAAGAGATCCCGAACACTAGTGCAAAGGACCCTTCCATATGTGATAAAGTTGCGGACTTAGTGGGAGAAACTGGTGACCTGTGGTATGACCCGTACACCGGTCTGGACCACTTTGATAGCTCCTATTGATAGCAGTAGACATCATCTTATTCGTAGTTGGGAACGTAAGTTAGATGCTGATCCAAAGATGCAAGTTCATAAGCCCAAGGTGAAGAAGACAAAGGTTGAAGAAGAAGAAGATGAAGAACCTATGGAAGAATTAGAATAGCCTTAGTCTTTCCTTTTTGTTCAGTTGTAGTACATTAGATTGATCTACCTTTCGTCATTGACTATATAGTTTATTTCCTCTATACTCTATACTTTGATTCCTTGATTGGTATCATTTTATTCCTGATATGGAGAGTTTATGATCTGACCGGGTTCATACCTGGTCCGACCCTCGACCCCGGTCGAGACGGAGAAAACCGAATCTCTCCCGAGCGAACCGGATCCAGAAGATGGCTTGCTGAAGAAGAAAGATTATTCGGCTGCAAGCGTGCCCTAATCTTACTTATGGATTAGGGTAATCACCCTGATGACAGCAGACTCAAACTGACGGCTGCGGATAATCATCATCAAAGGGATAACTATCGCATAACCTAACGGTTATCTCAGGAGTCCTCTACTAGCCCAAACTAGTAGAAGTCTATCGCTCAACGGATCTTATTGATAAAGATCTAACGACTACCCGAAGAAGGCTCGAGTGCATCCAACGAAGGAGATTCGAAGGTACACTTTATATAAACCTCACTACCATACAAGGTGAGGAACGGATCAATCGATCAAAAAGAATACTATCTGAGACTCAGGTTCGGATACATGCGATAGACCTAAACTATCGGCGTTACGCTATCTAGATCACCTTTCCCGTTTCTTCATTCATTAGCTCGTGCTTCTAGCAGAGCCGTTTGTGATTAAGTTCATCAACCGACTTAGCCTTCGGAGGTGGACTCCCGACCCCGGTGGTCGGGCCACATCTCGACGCTTTCGTTTTGCGAGGACATCACGTGGAGATCCAAGGGCTGAGCAGATTTTGGACGATCAATTGGCGCCGTCGTGGGAAAGTTTTGAAAAAGCCATGGTGACTAGATCAGCAGCCGCAGCTCGCTGCACAACGCAATTCCGGTGTTCGGATCACAGGGGTGAATAATCCGGATATTCCCCGGAAAGCCAAAATCCTATCGAGGTGGATAAAGGCCGGGGAGGACGTAATCTTCCTCCGATACAATCCAAGATCAATTGGATCAGGTAAAGATTCAACTCTTGGAGGTGAGCCAAGCACTCCGCTTGCTCACCGGGACGAGTGGTTTTACCACAAGAGCCCGATCAACACAATTCAGGGAGACGTGCATTGCCACGTGACCAAAGAATGGCTGAAGACCGGAATGTTGATCGAATTTCCGTGAAGGAGACCGAGGACTTCGGAGGATTGATGATCAACCAAGGCGAGGCGATCGGTTCGACAGACCGCAAGAGAGTACAACCGATTCAAATACAAGGTTGGATCTTGGGGTAAGAACTCACTCACCCACTCGTCGAAGAACCGTTCGTGATGATCGAAGCGGTTCGTGACGAGAGAAACGTTCGTGAAGGACGGGCTGTTCGTGATGATCGAGTAGCACGTGATGATCGTGTTAATCGAGGTCGTGATCGTATTGTTGAAGATCACCCGACCAGATTGGTCAAGAATTGGCCAACATCAATGAGAAGTTAGGGCAATTGGCTAAGGGAAGAATAACGAGGATATTTACTCGGTCATTCGGAAGACTCCTTTTCTTTGAGCCAATTGCGGGATATCGGTTTCCCCATAACTTCCGTTTGCCTACCTTCTCAACATTCGATGGCTCCGGAGATCCAACAGCTCACATCGGCTATTACCAACGGACCATGGCGGTTTCGGGTAATTCCGATGAAATTTTATGCGGGGTTTCGGTTCATCTCTAACTGGAGAGCGGCACAAAAGTGGTTTTCTAACCTCCCCTCGGGAAGGATCGTAAACTTTGACGAATTGGCGCATCAATTCATAGGGCGATTCGAGTGGGATACGGGTTAAGAAAACGGAAGAAACCTTGTTTCTTGTCAAACAAGGAAAGAACGAATCGATCGAGAGAGTTTTTGAAAAGATTCAACAAAGTGACGATGGAGATAGAAAACTTGGATGAACAGGTAGCGTAACCGCTCTATTCACAGGACTCACAAATCGGAAACTCCTGGAGTTATTACTATAGGATATACCCACGACTTATGCTTTGAGTTGGTACAAAGATGCCGGAAACGGCTGAAGTCATGGAGATTCTAGATGCGCGCCAAGGAGATAATAAAGTCTCCAATAAGGAACAAAAGGCTCTGAGCGACGAGAAGCCAAAGAAGAATGTTCGTGATTGGGTTGGAAGATCCCAACCTTGGCGCCAAAGATCCCCGCGCGAAGTGAGTACACTCCATTGAATGCTCCTCGGGCTGATATTTTGAATATCCTCAAAAGAAAAAATATTTTGAAGTGGCCGCCTAAAATTCTTTTGAAACCCGGAGAGCGGCGGGATCGGGAAAAGTATTGCCGATTCCACAAGGACTATGGTCATTATACTAATGACTGTCGTCATCGAAGGCGAGATATTGAGAGATTAATATCTCGGGGACATCTGTCCGGTTTTGTTAGCGGGGAGAAGGGAGGAGCCACGTGGGCCACGGGCGGCTGCCCCTAAAAGGAATCGTTCGGTTAGTTCGGAATGATCAAGGGAGGCCCCGAAGTCCAAAAAAGGCAAGGAGGTGATTGAAGCTGCTACTCGGTCACCGATCCTTACCATCTTCGGGGGTCCAGAGCCCGAATCATTCCGGAGTTTAAAAACCAAATCCAAATTCGTTGGAGCCGGAGATGCGCGAAAGCGGAAGAAGCTGAATGGTGAAGATTCTATCACCTTTAGCGAAGAAGACGAAAGAGACGTTTGTTTACCTCATGATGATGCGATAGTCATCAAGGTAGAGATTGCACGACGGGAAGTGCATAGAGTATTGATTGATACGGGGTGCTGCAGCTGACCTAATTTCCTACGAAGTGTATCAAAAATTGAAGGTGGATCGGGACTTGATGAAACCTTCATCTACACACCTATATGGCTTTGCGGGGGTCATCTGCGGTAGCGGAAGGATCGGTTCGGTTGGATCTTTCCATTGGAAGTTTTCCCAAAGAAACAACTGTCCGAATCAACTTTTTGGTGGTTCGAAAACTACCAGCCTATAATATGATTCTCGGGCGACCATCTTTATCCAAGATAGGTGCTATTGTTTCGACAAAGCACTCGAAGATAAAATTCCCGACTGATATGGGAATTGGTCAAGTCTCCTCCGACCCGGAAGATCTCTCGGCGGTGTTATGTGGCCTATTTAAAAGACAAGGAGGGTCCGAGGAAGGTTACTGCCCTCCCCATAGAAGTTCGAGATGATCGGGAAGAGACGAGAGATGCAAAGGCCCGAACCGGTAGAGAAAGCTTGAGCAAATCCAGGTGTGTACCGAGGATGCGAAAAAGATTACTTATGTCGGGTCCGAGCAGTGGAAGAGTTTAAAGATGAGTTGAAGTTATTTCTTCAACGAATAAGGATGTATTCGCATGGTCTGCTGAGGACATGCCGGGGATCGATCGGGCCATTGCGAGCACAAACTCTGGATAGACCCTAAGGCGAAACCGGTGATACGAAAAGAAGAAATTTCTCTATTGAAAAGTATGAAGCCGTTCGGAACGAAGTTGAAAAACTTAAAAATTCTGGTTTCATAGAACCAATCGAGTGCCCAACTTGGTTGGCCAACGTGGTGATGGTGAAAAAGGCGAATGGGAAGTGGAGGATGTGTACTGAGACTACACGGATCTAAACAAAGCTTGCCCAAAAGATTGCTACCCGTTGCCTCGGATTGACCTCTTGATAGATGCTACTGCGGGATATGAAACTTTAAGTTTCATGGATGCCTACTCGAGGTATAATCAGATCCTTATGAATAAGGAGGATGAGAAGTATACGGCTTTCATGACTAATCGTGAAAGCTATTATTACAAGGTCATGCCTTTTGGCTCGAAGAATGCGGGAGCAACATATCGAGAGGGCCGTCAACAAGATTTTCAAAGAGCTGATAGGAAAGAATGTTGAAGCATATGTTGACGACATCTTTGGTGAAAAGCTTTACAAAAGCAAATCCCATTGCAGATTTGAGCGAGGTTTTCTCGATCTTGAGGAAACATCAAATGAAGTTGAACCCCGAAAAATGTGCCTTTGGAGTCTCCTCGGGCAAATTCTTGGGTTTCATGGTATCACGAGAGGGAATTGAGGTAAATCCTGCCAAAATACAAGCTCGATTGATATGGAGGCTCCCAAAACCGTTCGGGATGTACAATGTTTGACGAGGGAGAGTTGCTTGCCTTAAATCGATTTATCTCCAAGTCCGGGAGAAAAATGTTTGCCTTTCTTTAAGGCACTTAAAGACCTGAAGGGCGATAAGGAAGCAAAGTGGACTGAAGAGTGCGAGAAAGCTTTCGAGGAATTAAAAGAAGCACTTGGACAACCACCGATCTGTCCGGGCCGGAGAAGGGGAAATATTACAACTATATCTAGCGACATCCCTTTCCGCGGTCGGTGCAATACTTGTTCGGGAGAAAGATAAGAAACGATGGCCGATTTACTATGTAAGCCACGTGTTGCTTTGGGATGCGGAGACGAGATATTCGCAGATTGAAAAGCGAGCTCCGGCTCTCATGATGGCCGCCGGGAAGCTAAGGCCATATTTTCGAGGCTCATCCAATTGAGGTATTTACAACTTTTCCTCTTAGTAAAGTTCTTAACAAACCTGATTTGTCCGGAAGGATGGTATCCTGGTCGGTTGAGCTAAGTGAGTTCCAAGTGAGCTTTAAGCCCGGAAGCGCAATCAAGGCTCGGGCATTAGCCGACTTTGTAGTAGAAACTACTGCACCGGTGGAACCCACCATTGAAGATCCCATTATACCAACCACTTGGGAGGTATATGTGGATGGTTCGAGTAATAAAGATGGAGCGGTATTGGAATTTTATTAAAAAGTCCAGCGGGATTTATTATTCGATATGCTTTGAGATTCGCATTTGATGCAAGTAATAACGAAGCGGAGTATGAGACCCGATAGCGGGACTTCGGTTGTCAAAAGCATTAGCTATTGCAGATGTTACTATTTATAGTGACTCTCGGCTTATAGTCAACCAAGTCCGGGGGGAGTATGGCATTAAGGAACCACGCTTGCAAAATATCGGGAGATAGTGCGGGCATTTCAGAACCAATTCCGGAATTTGAAGATATCTCGATTTCGAGGAATGAAAATTCGGTGGCGAGATGAGCTATCCCGACTAGCCAATGCCAAGGAAAAGAATCTAGACCCTTCGGTCTACATTGAAGAGGTAACTTTTCCAAGTTATCATGAGAAAGAAATTTCTTATATTGAAGCGGAACGTTGCTTTGGATGGATCCAATAATTGAATATCTAAGAGATGACAAGTTACCCGAGGATCCGGTAGAGGCAAGGTTGATCAAGATTCGATCAACTAGATTTGTCATTCGGAATGGGAGACTATACAAAAGATCTTATGCTTGGACCCCTTATGAGATGTATAGGCCCCGAAGGAGCAAAATCAGCTTTGGCTGAGGTTCATGAAGGAATTTGTGGCGCTCACATGGGTGGCGAGCCCCGGCCCACAAAATTCTAAGACTTGGGTTATATTGGCCTAAGATCCAAGAGGCTGCTATGGACTACGTTCGTCGATGTAGTAACCGTCAAATTCATGCTACGAGATCGAAGCGCCCGGCGGAAATTATGACTTCAATTCTAAATCCTATTCCATTTGCAATGTGGGGAATTGATATCATGGGAAAATTCACCAAGGCATCGAAGGCGGACGGGAATATCGATAGTAGCAATTGATTACTTCACAAAATGGGTAGAAGCGATTAGCGGCGACAATTCTGAGAAAAAAGTGGAGAAATTTGTGCTTGAATCAATCATATATCGCTTTGGGATTCTAAAGATAATTGTCACTTGACCATGGTACTCGGTTCGACTGTCCACAATTTGAGCAATTCTGTGGAACATATATGATCGAGCATCGTATGTCCTCGGTGGCATACCCCCAAAGCAATGGCCAGGTAGAGGTTACTAACCGAACGCTACTGGAAGGAATAAAGAGAAGACTCGAAGGCGACAAAGCTTCTTGGGTCGAAGAACTACATAACGTCTTGTGGGCTTATAGAACTACGGTTCGAACACCTACGGGAGAAACTCCATTCAGGTTGGCATATGGATCCGAAGCATTGGCACCTGTGGAGATAATGGCGGGGACGTTACGGGATCGTGAGTTCGAGGAAAAAGCAAATGAACAAGGACTGCTTGATAGTCTTGATTTGTTGGACGAAGTTCGGGCAAAGGCAATAGCACGAACTCAACATTATCAAAGAAGGATAGCGTCTCATTATAATACTCGAGTGAAGAATCGTCGGTACTTAGCCGGAGATTTGGTGTTGAGAAACACCCTAGCTTCCGACCCACGTCACCAAAGAAAGTTAGACCCTTCCTGGGAAGGACCTTATATGGTTGTGAAACCGGTCGGTTCAGGAGCTTACAGGCTGAAGAACATTGATTCCCAGAAAGAGTTGGATCGTCCGTGGAATGCTAGGCATCTCAAAAAGTTTTATCCTTGAGGATGATTTCGATTTTGTTCGTGATGTAATCATTTTCAACTCAATCAATGCAATTTTTGGTTTTCAACAAACTATCTTTTGATTGGGGGCATCATACACCACATTCAAGAACAAGATCCAACTATAAGGCATCGGATGAAAATTCGTGTGGGTTCTTCAACACTGCAACGCTTATGGAAAATTTTTCAAACTTTCTTAAGTCGGGGCATCGGATGAAAATCCGAGTGAGTTCCTTTTGCAAGGCATCGGTTTGATACCCGAGTGAGTTCCTTCGAGACTTATTGAATTTTTGAATTATCCTTAAGTATAAGGCATCGGTTTAAAACTCGAGTGAGTTCCTTCTCAGACTTATTGTATTTCTCCGGAAATCCTTAAGTATAAGGCATCGGTTTAAAACCCGAGTGAGTTCCTTCTCAGACTTATTGTATTTCTCCGGAAATCCTTAAGTATAAGGCATCGGTTTAAAACCCGAGTGAGTTCCTTCTCAGACTTATTGTATTTCTCCGGAAATCCTTAAGTATAGGCATTGTTTCAGACAACTAAGACCTAATGCAACGGCGATTCAGGTGGCTAGCAAAGTTCAAAGATAAAGTAATTTCTTATTTCTTCGGAAGATCCAAAGAGGCCAGTATCAAAATAATTACAAGAGTTGAATACAATCTTTGATCAAAGAAGAAAGTCATCACAGGTGACTGTTAACAAGTTATACAAGATCGACGCGACTTTGCTAGAACAAACATATGAGTCAACCATTGGTGAGGAGTCAAGGAAAAGAAGAGAAGAAATGAGGATTACAAAAATATTTTGATATTCAGAAAATCCTCCGCAATTTCATACTCTTTGTCCAGCTTGTCCAGGAGAAGAATGGTCCTCGACCAAACTCGCATTCGGCACAAGCTCGTCATAATTGACTTCTTCCAGCGGAGAATAAACAGGAGAATCTTCCAGATATTGCATAATATCTGGATCGGAAGGTGGAGGATCAATCTTATCCTTGGTCCAGTCGGGAGGAGGAATACCCGTGTCGGTAAATACCTCGGGATGGCAAACAACACTTTAGGGAGTCATATCAAAATGAGGATCTTTCCTTAATATTGACTCCCATACTTCGTTCTCACCATCCCGATGCGCCTGCAAGTTATAAGCATTCAGCATATCAACAAAAGGCTTCTTGTGTAAATACTTGAAGACGCAGGCTCTGCGAACATCAGTTGGAAGGGATTCGGGCAAAGGAACGACAGCTTGCCTTTCGGATAATGTTTCAGACCCTTTAGCTCCTGACTTTCCAACTGTCCGCTCCAGTCGCCGGATCTTCTCCTTGGCATCATCCAAGTCCGACCGAAGACGACCAATCATCGAATTCTTTTCTCCTGCCACCTCCTAAGCTAGATTCCGAAGGCGAGCAATCTCAACATCTTTAGCTTCAGAGATTTCCCGAAGCCTAGAAACTTCATTGCTCAACCTACTGAGTCTAGTAACTGCTTCCACTTGGTTGTGGAAGTTACTAGCAAGACTCCTGCAAACAACTTTCGAGTTAGCGAGGAGCAGAGAAGTATTTTTTCAAAATCAGAGGATAATGAAGAAAGACTTACATCACCAGTGACTTCGTAAAGACTTCATCTGGAAGTTTGGAAAGAACTGCGCTCTCGGAAGTCATTCGAGCAGCGGTACACCATTCCAACGCTCTGTCAAACTCGTTTGACACTAATTCAGGCGAAGGATGAGAAGGATGAACTACACCAAGCAAAGGCTGAGCTTCATCACTTGTCATCCGACGGCGCTTCCTGGTAGCAAAATCCTCCAACTCGGAAGGAGAGGAGGAGGATGCCAAACAAGCATTGGAGTTAGAAATAGGAGCAGCACCTGCTGGGACCACACCTTCATCAGACGCCAACATAGTTGCCTCAGATGCCCGAAGAGTCTCCTTCGGGGGTGCACCGACAGGCTCACCAACAGGCTCACCAGCAGGATTGCCGGCAGCACCATCGGCAACGGAGTGATCAAGATCTTCCTGGGAAAGACGAGCGGTCACTTCGGGCAAAGGAGGCTCAGGGACGGCATCAACAGAAGCTGCAGGAATCTGACTTGAAGATTCACCGCCAGCAGTCGCCTTACGCTTGGAGGATTCACTAGTTGAAACCACCGCACTGGCCCCAACCACCACCGACGGAACGCTATTCTTACGAGATTTTGCTTTGATAAAGTCTGGGTTGATCTTGGGAGCCACTATGCAAAAAAAAAAAAAAAAAAAAAAAAAAACAGCCGTATCAATACAGAAATAAACGACAGCAACAATGGGGAAACCCTAGTTTTCTAAAAGCTTCTGACAGACCACAAACTAAACCCCAAGTATAACTACTTGTGCAGTTTACTTCGGGGGAAGAGGGAAAAGAGATGAGAAATAAAAAAACTCACTTGTTCAGAAATGGATAGAGCTGTCGTTGGAGTACGAGGAATAGGGAGGCAGGCCGAAGGACGAAAGGTTGCTTTGGCACTTTAGCAAATCTATCTTGCAGAAGTCAGGATAGATGGAGAGTACCCACGAAGGCTTTAAATAGCCTCAGGTATACGACGACGGTTGAAGGCTAAGGACAACCGACGACCCGGATCGAAACGACGCTTCGAAATCCGCAAAAAGCAAGATCGACGGTCGAAGGAATGCCACATGGAAACATGTGGAAGCGAGCACCTGATGCGAGAGAAACCTCCAATCGTCGCACTTGCCATTAAAATAATGGATGTATTTCCGATTCATTGGAAACAGATGAATGGTACACAAAAGCGAGAAAACGTTTGAACTTCGCGAAGGGAAACGTGCGGACTTTGCAATAAATGAAGTAGTGGGGAAGATTAACGCATCTTCCCGAAACGCATCTTCACAATATTTCTACAAGATCATTATTCGGCGAAGAATGAAGAGTTAAGTGATAAGTTTTATCATTAATACTTTGATATTCAAGGCAATACTTGGGCAGGAGACGGGGGAATTTTGAGGCCAACATGAATAAAGAAATGTCTATTCATTATATTGAGGGTATATCTTTACAAAAGAACAACTCCCTAAGCCTTTTCTTCATTGTTGCCCGAGGGACCCCGGGTCGGGATGACTTTTCTCGGGACCATGAGAAGAGCCTTCCTCAAGAGTGGCATTGGCTGAATCCTCTACAGCAACAACTTGAGACTCGGCTTGTGATTTTCTCCTCTGGAAGTGCCGGCTCGTCATCTAGATATGACTCATATTGAGGGTCAGCTGGAAAAGGATCATCTACTCCCTGAGCCCAGTCTGGGAGATCCATACCAACTTTCTCGAAGACCTCCGGGTGGCATACCTCACGAAAAGGAGCGATGTCGAAGTCGGGGATCGTTCCAAGGATCTGCTCCCAAACGTCGTTCCGCCCCATGCGGTAAGCCCTGAATGTTGTAGAAACCTAGCAATTCGGAGAAAGGTACGCTGTTTCGGGTATTTCCGAATGCACTCCTTCCGAAGGTCTGGCTTTATATGCTCAGGCTTGCTAGGGATTGCCAACTTCAAATGTTCTTCGAGATCCCTACTTTTGATCTCAAGGCTGTCACCAAACAACGTGGCAGCTGCCTTTTGCTTCCTGGCCTCGCGCTCGGCAGCAGAGACGCGAATTCTTGAAGCTTCAAGAGTTTCCTTGAGGGAGATCACTTCTTCCTCATGCTTTTTCTGCAGCTCCACCGTAGGCTGCAGTCAGTGGTCTATTTTGGAATTGGCCTTGGCCAATTTCTCTTCACAAGTTTGCGGCAAAGGAGGCTGGTGCGACCAACCCGGCTCAATGCTTCCATGTGTTGATAAAAGCTCAACACAACATTCTCCGGGAAGACGGAAGATATCGAGAAGAAGTCATAAGAAATTATGAAAACATAAGTAAGCAAGAAGACCGTTACCTTGTAGATTGACTAACAAGGGAGGTGTCATCCAAGGCTTCAAATTCCTGGCGATCGAAGGAGCAAGGCCGAGGGAGCTCCACTCTGCAGCTTTCTCGGGATCCCGAGTAACCCTGTCGGTCATCTTCAGGGTCCACTGGGGGATGAAGACTTCCTCACCATCCGTCGAAGCTTTGGATTTTTTGTTGGAGGGAGCATCAATTGTGTCATGCCTCCTCTTGGTTCGGACGGAGGAGGAGACGGTAGCCCTTTCCACCATTGGTTTCTTCCCTTTACCCGAAGCATCAGCTACAGGCCTGATATTCCTGATACCCCTGTAAGAGGGGTCGGGAGAGGGAAGAGAAGCCTCTTGATCTGCAGTCAAGACCACGGGGCGATCGTTGTTCGGCTGTCACAACGGCCCTAGTGGCCTTCACCCATGAGGCTTTCGGGGTTCGTTAGGGAGGCACCTGCAAAGAAGAAGGACAAGAATCGGAATTCAAGACATATCACTTCAGTCAAATCAAAGGATGATGGTTAGAAGCTCACAATGAGCCAAGCCCCAGTACTGAAGGATGGAGTTATACTCCATTTCATATCCATGTATCTCTTGATACCACGGAATGGATTTGATCTTCCTGATGGCCGCCTCGTCTTCTTTGGATAAGGGAAGGCCCCGGTTACTTTCGGACGAAGAAGTAAACCTCCTCCAGGCGGTCGGGAAGTTAAGATCTGATGGAGGCGCTCGACAGAAAAAGTATCGTTCGCGCCATCTTTTGTGGTTAGAAGGGCAAGTTCCTTTGACAAGGATGCTGCCCCTCCAATCAAGTTCAGCCTTATTGCGTTTGGAAAGAAAGACCCATCCGGGAGGATGGGAGATAGAAAGAACATGAAAATGTACAAAAAGAGAAAGAGATGGCGTGATGCCAAGCTCAAAACACAAACCCAAGAAGCCGACGATGAGACGCCAGCTATTGGGGAGGAGCATTCCGGGACAAATGTTCCGATGATTCAAAACTGCGGAGAATAAAGGATTAAAAAAGGAAAAGCGAACCCCGCTTTCCGGTGCATCTATGTACGAGAGAAAATTCACCCGAAAGGGATGAATCAACCCTCTCATCGGGGTGGAAAGCCCTAACCGATAGGAGGAAGGAAGGTCAAAATCTTGGACAGCTGAAAGAAGGGTTTCTCCATTATAAATGGAAGGAACAGAGCCAGGCCCACCATTGGACCCGGAGGTTTGAGGTTGCCTAGAAGAATCAACGATCTTGGAAGATCCAGACTCGACAAGGACAGGGGAAGTTTCGGTTTTTCTTTCAAAACCTTTTTGAGAAACTTCAGCATCACTGCTATCACCAGCATGGGGTACTAAAGAAGCCCTATCGTCCGCCATTACTCGTTTCAGTAAACTACAAAAGGAAAAGACCAGGTAAACTTACCGATTCGGTGAGACGGAAGCTTGAGAGCGGGAAGGCGCGAAGCGACGACGACAAAGGTTCAAATTCCAGACGGGAAGAATGAAACCTACGAAGACAACGAACCGCTTTTAAAACTCCCTGCACGAGTGTTCGGGAATCTGAACGATCGAGATTGATTCAAAATCAACGATCAAGATTCGAAGACATTTTGAAAGTTTGAACTCACGAATCCGAAATAGGCGTTCGGAAACCGTCGCTTGGATGACGTGAGCCACGACAGATCAACTGCAACGGAGACATGTGGCCTTACACTCACAACGCTCGAGGAAAAGTGACCACCATATTAAATGTCATATGAAGCACGCAGAGATCATCACCTGACGACGAACCCAGTTAAAAACCAAGCCCTCGGGATCGACCGAAAGCTTGGCCTGGGGGGCTCGTGATATGGAGAGTTTATGATCTGACCGGGTTCATACCTGGTCCGACCCTCGACCCCGGTCGAGACGGAGAAAACCGAATCGCTCCCGAGCGAACCGGATCCAGAAGATGGCTTGCTGAAGAAGAAAGATTATTCGGCTGCAAGCGTGCCCTAATCTTACTTATGGATTAGGGTAATCACCACGATGACAACGAGACTCAAGCGACGGCTGCGGATAATCATCATCAAAGGGATAACTATCGCATAACCTAACGGTTATCTCAGGAGTCCTCTACTAGCCCAAACTAGTAGAAGTCTATCGCTCAACGGATCTTATTGATAAAGATCTAACGACTACCCGAAGAAGGCTCGAGTGCATCCAACGAAGGAGATTCGAAGGTACACTCTATATAAACCTCACTACCATACAAGGTGAGGAACGGATCAATCGATCAAAAAGAATACTATCTGAGACTCAGGTTCAGATACATACTGATAGACCTAAACTATCAGCGTTCTGCTATCTAGATCACCTTTCCCGTTTCTTCATTCATTAGCTCGTGCTTCTAGCGAGCCGTTTGTGATTAAGTTCATCAACTGACTTAGCCTTCGGAGGTGGACTCCCGACCCCAGCGGTCGGGCCACATCTGACGCTTTCGTTTTGCAGGACATCACGTGGAGATCCAAGGGCTGAGCAGATTTTGGACGCATCAATTCCGCACTCTGATATTCCTTGAGATTTATTCTGAGATCTTTCTTTGATTGTTTCTTAACATGTTTATACCATGATTATATTATTGTGCAATGTGGGGGATATGGTCACCTTGAACTTATCTTTGGGACTGTGGATCACACATCCGAGTACCGCAGTTAGGGTACTGGCTTGGTGGATGTGACAGATATTCCTCATGCAGGCCTTGATGACATTTGTAGTGTACACCCACTATATGATGGATTTGGCAAACGTCATTCAGAATGCCATGATATAAAGGGTGACACATCCAGGAGGTGCGAATCTTGCTTTTGGGAGGCTTCTGACTCGCATCTTCCAACACTTGGGGGTCAACTTTGAGGGTGAGGAGGTTATCCCTGTTGGCTTTGGTGGCACCATTGGTCATTGATTGCTTTCTCAAAAGCACTTATAGGGCGGAGCTCACTCACCAGAGTTGTCAGCCAATCTAGAGCAGGGTGCGAGTGATGAGGGCATGGATATAGATGCGGAGGATGATGATCAGGGATACTCACCGTCACAATCCCTATTTGAGGTAGGGGTCCATGTAGGGCTAAGGGTACACCAAAGATATCACCGACTTTAGCACCTTCTTGGGCCGAAGATGTAGTCTTAGGTGAGATATTCACTTGGGTGGAGCACCTAGAGCAACATTAGGCGGTGATGAGGGACCAGTTGGCAGAGTGTTTGGATATGCTCTGCCAGCTAAGGCCAGCACCACTATCACCCCCCACAAGAGTAGTTCAGTCATGTTTATTCTCATTTTGACTCAGTATAGACTGACTTTAGGATTTCAGATTATTATTAATTTTTTTTATTACCGCTTGTTCATTCCTACTCATTTTGACCTGTAAAGCATGAGTCATGCTTTAGTTTATGTAGAACTTATCTATTTTCACTTATTGTCTCTTATGCACCTCTTGATGGTTAGTAAATGTGAGTATCTTTTGCTTTATTTAGGGTAAATTATGCGAAAACGAAAATTCATTTACTTTACTGTTTCACTTTCTAACGAATGGTTGTACCTATTATTCACTTCATGTATTATGAGTCACTTTTGGATCTATGACTTGGATTGCTCAATTACCACGTATATTAATTATCATTGACTTTTGTAAACCTGTGGCTCTGATACCACCTCTGTCACACCCCACCTGCCGGTATCGGTTCCGCCCAACAACTCGTGGGTGCAATTCACAGTCACAAGATCCACGGTTTACCATCAATGATAATAAATGCACGCAATATTAATCAAGCGCAAGAATAATCCAAATAGTTAAATAAAAGGATTTACATGAGTCCAATACTCAAAAAGAATGAATCAAAGAAAAAGGAATAAAGTAATATGTTCCAAAATTTATAAAGTTCAGCAAAAGCAAAAGTTAAATTAATTATGATTATTTCTTTGTGTTTTTTCGAGGGCGATGATCTTTTCTTCTAGTTTAGCAATGAAGGGAGCCATCCAGCTTTCCTCCACTGACTTATCAAAATGCCGAGCTATCTGCCTCCTTCTGCCATCAATGGGTGCTATAAGCGCACTCTAAGCATCCGGAGGTCGCTTCGTGACATACATCTCCGTTTCCCATTGGCACCTCCAAAGTTTCTTCACAGAAGTCATTCCAGTCACACGGAACTTCTTCTGATCCAGTACACCCATCTGTATAATATAATGCAACGTATAAAAATGAATGACTTTTGACGAACTCAATAAAGAAACACATCTCATATACATATCGGCAGTGTATCAGGGTAAGCACATATATAAAGAATGATATGCACGTATATGAATGCTGCTATAAATCTAACTATGCTAGTCTCTAATATGGTAGACATACTTTAAGATATAACATCAGCCCTCCTTTGGGTAAGTCTAGTCACTTTGATCCCTCATAGATTAGATACCTCTATTGGAATCCCAGGCAAGGGGTTTAGTCCTCATCAATCAACCATGGCTAGGGTTTAGGTCCACACTCTCTCTCACCACGACCATTGGCATGAGTACTGGCACATGTCAGGGTTTCTAATCCAAATGCAAAGTCATACAGTGACATGCTACATGTAGTTCAGATACTTCCCCTATGGCACCAACTAACTCGGTTCAGTATCCTTCTCTACCTAGGAATGAGAATCCTCACGGACTTGCTATCTCTGTTGGACTCCATTCCATAATCCTATGGTCATCCACATATTGTTGGGTGGATGCCCTCATGTCCCCCACGATTCCCAATCGCTCCTTGGACGCCCATGAGCCCAACCCTAACATATGCAACCCTACCAATGCATGGTCAATTGTGGACCACTGAATCTCTGCAAGGACTGGCTACCGCCGTAGGATGAGATAGAGTCACATCACCATCATCATGGGTCATTCGGCTTCAATACCCCTGCGGAAAGGATAGTAGCATGTGTGGGTACCTAACCATGCAATCTAGAATCCCTAGGTATGTCATCCAACAAATGTGATAGTCCTGGGGGCAACAGTAGGCAGTCCCCCATACTACAACCCCTGATATCCCAAGCAATGGAACCTACAGGACCCTCCATCACAGTTACAACACATTATTACTCATCATTACATAATTAGTCATTCAACATCCTAAAGTAATTGAAATACATCAAAACATTATTCACAGTATATATTCAACCACGAATCATTGAATCACACTACTACAACAAGTTATAAGAACAATGATGAATGCAAATAATCAAACAGTTCATCATAGATCATATCACTACATATATATAAGAATGTGTCCTTATCTGTAGAAGCGTAAAAATTATTGTAATTGCCGAACCTCACAGTTAGAAAGTCCAAAGAACTTCAGAGACTACTTATCATAGGGTTGTAAAAATACATTAAAGACATGAATCAAAACAGAGCAACAACTAGACTGACTTAGCTACTATAATCCAACCAATCGCTTGGGGCAATTGGTTGGGCAAGCGACTGCCCTAAGAGACATCCTCAGTTCCAGACAACTTCTAAGTCCGAAATTCTGACTTTTGATCTCCCAATTTTAATTTGATTTTGGGATGATCTAGATCCAAATTTCGTACTTAAGGAGCCTACATCACAAGTACAAACCAAAACCCTAAAATTCTAATGATTCAATAACCACCTCATCTCTTTTAATCAAATCAATCCTTTATTTGGATGCAATGATCTGTTTTTGAACATGATCTAATAAAGATCATTGATGGGAGGTTAGAACCATTACAAATAACTTACCACCAATCAAAGAGGATGGATTCACACCATTCAAAGAGATCAGGAAAGGATATAGAGGGTATGAGATCAACTTACCTCCGAAAGATTCGCTTAACTGACGAGGGATTGGAACTTCCTCGCAATTCACGCTTACTTCACCTTCCCACATGTATTCTTTGACACCTAACCATCCACAACAGTAATTCCGAATATAATAATGAGAAAAAAAGGTTGAGGTTACTTATTTATATCAGACATGAGCAAATTAGGATTTAAATCCTACAAGCAAACATGGGCGGTCGCTTGGGGCGGTTGGTTGATCAAGCAACCGCCCCCTAGTACTTTTCAATACTTGGGTGCTTTGCTCAATCGGTTGATCCCCAACTCAAATCTAACCCTAAACAACATGTGGGGGTGTTCTTACCTTGATCCTGGACATCTTCACACAACTTGACTCCAACTGGTGATTTACTTTCCCAGTCCATCAGGGTTTCCAATGGATCTCCTTCGAATTGCCAAAATGGCAGGTTCTTCATCAGCAAAATTTAAATCCATGGACTCATGGTATGGATTATGGACTTCAATCCGGATACTCCACAATTTATTCTGGTTAGATCTTCGGGTACTCGGACCTGTGATACGGATCCCAGGTTAGAAATACAGGAGTTGTTACAGTCATGACAGAGTGATGGCTGAATCAGACTGCCGTGAATTGGTCCAAGCCGTTGAACCCAATCTTTTCTAGGCCCATTTGTTGTAGTCCCTATCATTGGGGATATTAAATTTCTTATCGCTATGTTTATTGTGTAGAATTAGCCATGTTCTTAGGGAGATTAATAGCTATGCTAACTCCCTTGCTAGGAGGGTCCTGTCTTCACCAAGAGAGACCGCCTGACCTATATCCGATCCTTGGATCTAGACCTACTTGTTTTGGATTCTTCGGCGGTATCCTTCTTCTTAATGAAGTTCTTCCTATTAACCAAAAATTTTATATTTACATTTATATCCTTGTCTTTTTAACCCTACTATAGGATCCTCTTACTATCACATGTCGCAATGACACGTGGATGTAATAGGAGTTTTTTCTCTTATAGGAATGGAAAAAAGGTTCGAAGTTTTTATGATATGCAAAAACTAATAGCACCCTGATCGATGCCTTTTGACATACTCTACCCAATGTCAATTGCAGCCATTATTAAATAGTTGTTATTACGTAAGATTCCTTCGGAAAAAAATAAGATAGCATGTGAAGACAAACATCACCTACCTAAAAGATATTAATTTTCCATTTACATTTGGATTATTCACATTATAAATACAACAGAGAATTAAATAAGACTACGTGGATACTATAATATGTTTGTCAATGGTTAGAGAAAAATATTACCACAAGAAACAATAGAACCAGCTACTCCATTTTCAATATGCTTGAATAATATATTATATTATTACAAAAAAATAAAAAAAATATATATATTTATATCTTAAAGCTTGAGTGGCATATTTCTTATAAAAATTTTTTGAAGACATCCTAAGGGCCTGTTTGGTTACATGAATCCAGAGATTTGAAATCTCTGGATTCATGAATCTGAGAATTATACCTGTTTGGTTGTAAAAATCTCTAGATTCATGAAATCTAGAGATTCACCTTTTTACACTAAAAACGTGAATCTGTAGATTTATAGGTAAGGGGTGAAATCCAAAGATTTCAAAAAAGCTATACATTTGCACATTCACAAAAATCACATCGATCAAATAGTTTTTTAGGATGAATCCTCAGATTTCATTCCACAACCAAACATCTAATTTTATAAATTATAACTCCATAGATTTGAAATCTATAGATTTGAAATCTCTAGATATTTGAAATCTCCAGACTCATGTAACCAAACAGGCCCTAAGATAATTGGTGAACAGCATAGACACTTTAAAACTTTGCCAAGTTGACAATCCTCTGCCTTTTTGTTGGAACCATCATTGATTACAGAAAATGATGAATATACCCCTAATTTTAGTATTCTATATCTTATACCATAAAATGAAAAATGGAGGAACAAGAAAGAACTTGTGGAATAAGAAAGAAGATGAAATGATTCAATTTTACTAGGAGTAATACTGTGAAGTCACAAGAAATTAAGGATAATATAGAAATTATGAAATTATCTAATCATAACTTAACGGAATTTGCTAAAGGAGTTTACTATCGTGCAAACTTAAGAAACATTTTAAGGAGTCACTGCCAATTTAGCATAGTTTTGGTATGTTTGTGCTTTTTACCCATTATCAATTATCTTGGGGTGCTATGAATTTTTCCTGTTTTCTTATAACCAATGTAAGCTCCGATCAGCCTTAGAAAGGACAAGAACAAAATGTGAATTTGAAGTCAAGCTGACGTAGTGGGAAGCATGACAGTAGTTTGTAAGAGCAGGCGAAAGACAAGAGACTATAAGTACCTCGAACGTTCAAGAAGAGATGCTTATGTCTTTAGCATACAAGAGTTTATGGGTTTCATTTCCTATCTCGGTTGGGTCATTATGGTTGTCATCTTCTGCATTCTGATGCAGTTGGGAATGTCTAATGCAGGTGTGGATACTTATAATCTACTTTACATTTGAATTTATGTAAACCTTTTCGATCAGTTTTCCCTTTTCTTTTCTTCTCTTTTTTTTTTGGATAAATTTGGATCAGTTTTCCGATTAAGTGGAATCTGAATGGTAAGCGTACATATGATTCAACCTAATTGTTTGTTTTGCAGATTCAAATGTGAGAATGGTACCTCCACCTCCTTCTCCAATGCCCAACAAAGGTCCAGGGATGCATGGGTCGTGAAAGAATGACTATAATGGGAGAAAGAGACACTGGTCTAAGGAGTTTACGCAGAAGCAGGAATAATAATCATGCCAACCAAGTTATCTTTGACTTGTAGCTATTATTTGCTAATAGCACCTCTTGTTGGCTGGAGTATTCTGTAGTGAATATGATGTACAATAACAATTTATCTTTGGTGTTTAATTACGATTCCACCTCTCCATCTCTGTTTAATTCCATTCTTTCTTTAATCCAAAAAACAGAAAGCAATGTTAATGATAGAAAACTAAAAGTCAAATAATCACCGCATCAACTCCTATAATGTACCTATGCAAGGACCATGTTGATTGATAAAACACTGTGTCTTCATTGATTTGATATCATGGTGACTTATATATAGAAATTACAACCTTAAGTAAAGAGGAAAGTCAAGCAATAAATATGGAACCAATTTAAATGATTGTCAATCCATGGGAAGAAAATATGGAATAGAGATTTTTTTTTTTTATTGGAAATGAGGTTTTTATATAATTAATATAGGCGGAGCTTCGCCCTTGGTCCTGAGGGGATTCGAACTTTGACCTCTTACGCGGAAGCGTTGGGTTTTGCCAACTGAGCCACCCCTCGGGGAAGCAAATAAGGAATAGAGATTGATATAGTAAAGTCAACCAGTGAATTGTGAAAAGTACTTTGGCACCTGAAAGAGAACCAACTAGGAAACATTAAAGGAGTTTGGAATCCACAGGAGTTAGAGCTCTACTTTCCTAGTTAGATTCCTAATTAGAGAAGGAAGAGGGGAAATTCCGTTTTTGAGTGTGCTCTGTTCAATTTCGATCAAGTCCTTCATCAGGTAGTCATCCAACATCTAATCGAGCTGATTTTTAGATAGGAGATTCATGACTTCCTACTCTTCAAATCCAATGGTGAGATCATGCATTTGAGCTCTCAATGTTAGTGCGCTTCATATCCCACCTAGCCAAGCACTTCCTTTGTTGAGTCAGATTAGGAAACTAGAGTTTGTTGCAAATTGCCCTATTGGTGGTGCGAGGTGGCCTCAAACACAACGCACATGCCACCGTTCCACCATGCCCCATCGGGCGGTGGTCTTGGTGCACCTGTGTCGTGTGTCCTCTGGGATGCGGGAGATTCTATGGGCAAGTGGACACCGATCCTCATGTAACCTATGGCTGCGATCCATCACACCACCAAAGATAGACTGCCACGCCCGTCTTGTCCAACATCATCCAACATCGTTGGGGTGTTCTTCATGCAGAGTCGGTGTCGATAATGAATGCTACTTGGTTGATCCTGCCAGTAGTCATGTGCTTGTCTCAAAGATTAAGCCATGCATGTGTAAGTATGAACTAATTCAGACTATGAAACTGTGAATGGCTCATTAAATCAATTATAGTTTGTTTGATGGTATCTGCTACTCGGATAACCATAGTAATTCTAGACCTAATACGTGCACCAAACCCCGACTTCTGGAAGGGATGCATTTATTAGATAAAAGGTCAATGCGGGCTTTGTCTGTCACATCCTCCCAGCCGGTACCCTAACTGGCATACCCGAGAGTGTGATCCATAGCCCCGAAGATCAAGTATCGAGGAAATCATCCTCCCACATATTCAATAACATAATCATAAACAGGAAGTAATCAAGGTTTAATATTATAAACAAGGTTCAAAACAAGAAATGAATAAACAATATAGTTAAGAGTGCGGAAAATGATACCAGATATCTGTAGATATCAAAAGAAATAAAGTGAGGCGGAAACTGTCACATCCACCCAGCTGGTACCCCATTTGGAATACCCGGGATGTGATCCACACTCCAAGGATCAATGATCTGAGGTCCATGCCTCCCACATACACGGTAACACAATCATGAATAGTAATAATCAATGGTAAAAACAGTTAATACTAAATATCATGAATAAGATAAGACTAAATAAATCAGAGTGCGGAAGGCAATAACATTAAAGCATAATCATAAGGGTGAGAGAAGGTATGATAACCACTCTCTCAGAACAGTGGAAAAGAAGTGTGATAACGTCAAATACATGTCTAAGTGTCAAAAGATAATCTCAAAGATAAGTTAGTTACAAGACCAATGGTTCTACAAATACACCAGGGGAATGGGACACTATGCTAGGGTTTCTTCTATACTAATGGTAGTCTCCTCAACAATACGGATGAAGTAAACCCAGCGCTGCCGCTCCCGCACAACTGTGGGGCTAACCCTGGTGCGAATAATAATCCTCCTCGGCTCCAATATACGAATCCTCACCGACGCCACTACCCGGAGGGTAGTATGTGGAATCATAGTCCGCCTCATAGGAGGTGCCATCATAATCTTCGGTACCTGGAATGTAATCTAAAACATTTGCACAAAAGGAATGAGTTCGAAGAACTCAGCAAGGAAGTTATTCCATAATTAGAAATCATACACATTCGGAACATATAATAATGCAATGTGATATGGAACATATGATGCGAGATATGAGCCTAACTCTATGAATGCTTGGTCTCTAAGGTAGACATGCTTTAAGTCATAGCACCGTACTTCTCCGGGTCGTCGGTCACTCTCCCATTTCCATATCTTGGGAATGCCCGGGAAGATCGGTAAAGTCATCAAAAACCATGGTAAGGGGAATTGGTCACCGCTCTCTCACATCACCATTTGGTCAAATCTTGGCGCATGTCACGGTAAAGCCTAGCCCAATGCAAGTCATCTACTCAGTCGGTCAAGTCAGATTCAGATACGTCCATTCCTCGCCCCCGGCAATCCTTTCCGGTATCCTTCACACTAGAGTCAGCAAAATCCCAGATTTCGGACTCATCAACCCTATTGGTCATCCACATATAGTAAACGGGAAGCTCTCACGTCCTCTCACGGATTGGTTACCGGTCTTGAGCGCCCGTGAGCCCAAGTCTATCCATCCATATGCAACTCTACCAATAAATGGCCCCTTTCAGGTATCCGTAGCATGGTTTATGTCCCCTACCGGATTGGCTACTGGCCTAGAGCGCCCATCCAACCATACACTACCACGGGTTGTTCGGTCTCAATGCCCTTCCGATTCGGGTCTGACACAACAAGGATGAACCTAGCCACACAACTAGACACTCCTATGTATGTCATCCAATAACTCGGGAAAGTGTCGATAGGCACCATCGGAGAACATCCCATACTATTCCCTCCGATGCCCAAGGACAGTAAGTGTCGATAGGACACCCTCCAATCCCAAGTCATACGTAAGCAATCACACATCAAATCTCATCATTTCTCATGCATCCAATGCATATTCATAATAGTACTCAAATCATGATCTTGAAACGAATCATTATAAACATAAGCAAATCAAAATGATAGGGTAACACAACAAATGTATAAAGATTTAAATGTTACTGTTCTAACACATATGTATCAGTATCATAATGATTGAAAGAAATTTAGGGATTTCATTCTTTGAATAAAGCATAGTTCAATATTTGATGACTTATATGTTTATGGATATAACCATCCTTACCTTGGATGAGTTGATGATGAATTGAGAATACCAAGAATAGTCCAATAGAAGTGTTAAGGCCCTAAACAAACATCAATAATAAGTTAGAAAAGAAGTCGGGAAGATCGGATGTCATTTGAGTCAAAACTGACCAAGGTTGCTGTCAGCAACAACTTTGGTCGATGGTTTTGGTCAATGGTATCGACCAAAATGATCGACCAAAATAGTCCTCAGGCAGAATAGTGGATTTTGGTCTGAAATGAGTCTTCCGGTGTTCGGATCAATCTGAAACTTGGAGGCATACTTAATAACAGTAGTAGGACACTATAAATCAAGAAATTAACCCAATCCAATGGTCTAATTAAAAAGCCCCAATTTGAGCTATCAAGTTCAAGTGATAAACATCATGGCATGAGTTGGAATTGATTGCATTGATGAGGAATAGCATGCAATAGCTAGAGGAACTAATAGAAATTCGATTGGAATCATATGGCAATGTTAAACATGAACATAATACACTTTATAGCTCAGTTTGATATCAAATGGTATGATGTTAATAAGTAAATCATGGAATACATATGCTAGGCATGAGATATAAGCATTAGCATCAATGAATGGCTAAGGGAATCATGGATTGAGCATGAGTAGGCACTTGGAGTGGTGGTTGCAAGGTTGCAGCACCATTCCAAATGTCCCATCAGCAAGATGACAATAGAAAGGAGTAGAAAATGGTAGGGTAGAGAGTGGAATGAAGAGTCATACCTTAGTGTAGAAGATGAAGGCAAGAATCAATGATAAACTAAGTGTCTTTGATGAGGTATCCTTCACACTAACCAAGGAGCTGCTTTGGGAAGCTCTCCCCACGTTCCCAGGTGAGAAAAATGATTGCAAAAGGCTCAAGGCTCGAGGTCATATTAAATAGAAAAGGAATATTCCATGGAATCATTAACTTGGCAGACTGGGACATTTTGGTCAATGCTTTTGGTCGATGGTATCGACCAAAATGATCGACCAAAATGTTTTCAGCAGAAAACTCAGGTTTAGAACAGCAACTTCAAGTAGGGATTTGAAAGGCTATACAAGGTCAAATTGAGTGAGGTTTTCTTCCACAATTCAATCAAGAAGTCTAGTTTCGGGGAATACCTTCGGATTGTGCACAGGAGGTCATTTGGTACATCAACCATATTAATCTTCTCCGATGCGCAGACTTTCCTTAAACACTGACAATGCATTTAAGCAAGGGGTATCATTGTCAATGTCCATGGGCTCGGTCTCCGAATCATGATCATCAATCAGAATGGTCCATAAATCTCTTCTTCCACCGCTTCGGGTCCTCGGACCTGAATACAACAGTGGATCCGGGTCAGGGTCAAGGTTAGAATAGGGTTGGATATTACAAAAACTCACTCCACAAATACAGCGGAACGTAGTATCTAAGTCAAAAAGGAACTACAATGGAAACAAAAGAAAATAAGAAAGATAACTAAACTAAGAGTCTTCTATCCTATAGATGACATCTTCAAAGTAGTGGACTTCATCAATCCAATGGAGATGTTCCAACTCCACGTTGCCTTTAATCATTGTACGAAACTTGATCAACTGAGGATCATCAGAGTAATCTTGACTGTCGCCAATACCTTGCATGTAGTACGCTTCATTGGCTTGCACTTCATCGTACTGTCCGTCATAGAAATCAGTACCTATGGAATAGTCTAACAAGAGATTGTACAAAAAAAGGAATCGAAACTCAGTAAGGTAGTTAATCCATAACAACATAAATAACATGTGGCAGAACATAGCAAGATGCAATGCAGTATGAAACAAATAATGTATGTATGCATCTAAACTCTATGTATGCTCGTCTCTATTGGCAAACATGCTTTAAGTCATAGCACCGTACTTCTTTGGGTAGGTCTCCCATACGACTCCTGTTGGTAGTGGGTCCGGCATCCCTCTCGGACATTCCAGGGCTGGGGGTTAAGTCAACACTCTCTCACATAACCATTTGGTATAAGTATCGGCACATGTCAGGGTAAAAACCTAGCCCAATGCAAGTCATCTACTCAATTACATCAACTCAAGTCCAGATACTTCCATTCCTCCCCTCTCGGGATCCTTTCCGGTATCCTTTCCCCTAGAGTCCTAATAGTCCCGGACTACGGACTCATCAACCCTATTGGTTATCCACATATGGTAAACGGGAAGCTCTCGTGTCCCCTCACGGATATAACTCACCGGTCTCGAGCACCCATGAGCCCAAGTCTAGCCATATGCAACCCTCCAATACATGGCCCCCACAATGTGATTCCCGTCCTCTCATGGGTTTGTTACCGGTCTTGAGCGCCCGTGAATCCCCATTGCTGCCACGGGTCGTTCGGTCTCAATACCCTTCCGATTTGGGTCTGATATAACGGGGACATCCTAGCCAAACACTGCTAGACAGTCCTAGGTATGACAATCAATAATTCAGGAAAGCGTCGATGGGCAACCCTAGAAACATCCCATACTATTTCCGATAATGTCTAAGGACAGAAGTGTCAAAAGGACACCTCTCAATCCCAAATCATACCTAATCAGACACAATCTCAGATCAGACATGACATACACAATCAAAAGTTCATCATATACAAGAGAGTATATAGTCATGATCTAATCGTTAAACAATATAGTAATAAGCAATTCACATAAGCTTAAATAATAAAAAAGAAAACACAAGCAAGTGCTATTGTTCTCACAGTAGTAAATCAGAAATATAAAGTATAACAACAGTAGGTAAACTCATAGTTTCATAAGGTAGAAACCAGAGAGTATGAAATCTATGTAATTAAAGAATAACTGTCCTTACCATCTAACTCGTAAAGGAACTTAGGGAATCAAGTGAGATCTTGACTAAACCTGAGAAGAAAGTCTTAAACAAGTGTGTACAACATGTTAGGAAAGATACATGGAAGGAAAGATATCAAATCAATCAAAACAGACCAAGAATGAGGTTCTATACTCATTGGTCGATTGATTGGTCTACTGCCCCAGTCGACCAATGAGTCGAACAACAGAGATAGTGGCCTTCAAGAATCCGAATTTTTAGAATAAAAAACCGAATTTGGTGGTTCAAAAGGGTACAAAATAAGGGGGAAACTACAATGGCAGCATCCTAGTATATAGAGGACATCAAACCACCAATGTCACATCCTCCCAGCCGGTACCCTATCTGGCATACCCGAGAGTGTGATCCACAGCCCGAAGATCAGGTATCGAGTAATCAACCTCCCACATAAACAATAACATAATCATGAACAATAATAATAAAAGTGCGGAAGATAAACCATAGATCCAAATAAGGAAAGAACGAATCATATATGTAAATCAGAGTACTAGATATAGTCAGTGTCTAAAACAGATAAGTAAAGTGAGGCAAAATCCCACTCTACAACCAGCGGAAAAGTAGTTCTAAAAGAGAATAAGCAAGACAAAATCTAATCCCAGTAGCAGGTACAATGGGTAACTAAATTGTTCTCAACTTTATAGACAACATCTCTATAAGTATAAATCTCATAAACAGCACAAGGACGCTTCCACTCTATAGTCGGACTAAGCATCGTATGGAGCATAACCACTCGCGGGATCTTCAGTGTAATTGTTGTAACCGCAATCACCTTCCTGGAGATATGCCTCTTCTCCTTGCGCTCTTCATAGGGGCCGTCATAATATTCAGTACCTGTAGAATAGTCTAACAAACATTATACAATAAAGGAATGATTTTCAAAGAAACTTAGTAAGGCAGTTAAATCCATAATAACATAAATGGTAGGATTTCAGAACAAACATAAATGCAATATGGTATGAGACAAACAATGAATGAATGAATCTAACTCTACATATGCTGGTCTCTATTGGCAGACATGCTTTAAGTCATAGCACCGTACTTCTTTAGGAAGGTCTCAATCACTCATCATCAGTTGGTAATGGGTCCGGCATCCCTCGGGACATTCCATGGTTGGGGGTTAAGTCACCTCTCTCTCACATCACCATTGGTCTAAGTACCGGCGCATGTCAGGGTAAAGCCTAGCCAAATACAAGTCTTCTACTTAGTTACATCAAGTCAGATCCAGATACGTCCATTCCTCGTCCTTGACGATCCTTTCCGGTATCCTTCACACTAGAGTCCTCATAGTCCCTGACTACGGACTCATCAACCCTATTGGTCATCCACATATGGTAAACAGGAAGCTCTCACGTCCTCTCTCGGGTTGATTACCGGTCTTAAGCGCCCGTGAGCCCAAGTCTAACCATATGCAACCGTACCAATAAATGGCCCCCACAATGGGATTCCTGTCCTCTCACGGGTTGGTTACCGGTCTTGAGCGCCCATGAATCCCCATTGCTACCACGGGTCGTTCGGTCTCAATACCCCTCCGATTAGGGTCTGACATAACGGGACATCCTAGCCCAACACTACTAGACACTCCTAGATATGTCATCCAACAGTTTAGGAAGGTGTCCAGAGGGCATCTCCGGAAACATCCCATAATATTCCAGTAGTAGTCCAAGGACAGAAGTGTCAAAAGGACACCTCTCCATTCCAAACCATACTTAAGCATACAAATGCATTAATTCATATCATCACATATATGGTAACTTCATATATGGAAAGAAATCAATAACTACAATCAATTTGTATATAACTGGTAAGTAAATCATACATGAGTCAATTCAATATGAATCAGTAATGCTACTGATATCAAGACAGTACCACAATAGTATAACATTATGAGAATCTAATTAAAGAAATAACTTAACAAGATTCAAATATAGAAACTAAGATATGCAATTGATGTTGTTAAAGAAGTAACCATCCTTACCTTTTATAACTCGCAAAGGAATCCTAAGAAATCAAGTAAGATCTTGGCAAACTTGAGAAGAAGGTCCTAAACAAGTATATAATATTAGGAAAGATCCCTAACAGAAAAGATACCAAAACATCCAAGACAGACCAATTCTGGAGCTGCTGTACTCATTGGTGGAGTGGATTGGTCGACTGGTCCAATCGACCAATCAGTCGACCAATGCAGACAGTAGCCTAAAAAAAACAGAGTTTTAAGATATAAAATCCAAATTTGGTGGTTCAAAAGGGTACTAATCAAGGGGTGAACTACATTAGTAGTATCCTAACATATAGGGGATCTCAAAACACTAATCAAATCAAGTCATCAAGATCCAAATTAGGAAACAAAAAGTTACCATAATTAGATCAATCATGGTTCTTGAAGAATTCCAGATAGGAATCAAAGACAAGAACAATAGGAGAATGGATCATTGATTCAGGTAAAGGTATCATGAAAAGCATACTTAGATCTTCAAGAAAATAGACCTAAGAGCATAAATCTAAATAAGGAAACAAAACCTACCATATATGTAACTATCATGATTCATGAAGAAAACATGGTATGGTAGAAGAGAAACAACTAGAGATTGATAGATCATGGATCATGAAAAGAAAACACAGCAATTGAATACTAACATGATCAATCTAGTAGATCCAAGGAGATCAGAATTCAAATCAAAAGATAAACAAAGACTAGATCATGGTTTGATCATGATTCCTTCAAAAGCTTGCAATGATCATGGTTAAGATCATTGTTTTAGACATTAATCCTTAGGAAGATCATGAGAGACAAGTCCAGAGATGTTTGCAACAGAGAATGCAGCATCTCCTCTACTGTCTTAACTCAAAAAGGAAAGAAAAACAGAGATGGAGGAGAAGAAGAGAGTGTAGACATACCTTTGATGCAAAAGGAAGAGTTTTGACGAAAATCCGTCAAGAAAATCACCAAGGATGCAAGGGAGATGACTTGCAAAGGTCTTTGGTTTGTTCCAAAGAGTTTGGAGGCAGCAAATACGAAGTAGACTCGAGATTGGACTTAAATAGAGCAAGCAAGACCTAATTGCCAAAGACAGCACCCATTGGTCGAGTGGATTGGTCGACTGGTCCAGTCGACCAATCAGTCGACCAATGCGATAAAGAATTCCAAAACAGGGAATTGAAGACCCAAATCAAATCCAATCCTAAAGGGGTTTTGCACACATATCAAGTGACTTACCTAATAGGTAGAAATGCCTTCAAACCATGATAGAGAGCACTCCAAGTCCATCAACTAATCCGATCTTCATCAAGATTCAGTTTCCATAAATAGAACTTCATCATCAACTCTCATGGATTCAAAGCCAGACAACAAGTCCTCCACTGGGATGGCCCAAAGCTGACTTCTTACTTTACTTCGGGTCACTGGACCTACAAATAACAAGGTTTCCGGGTCAAGCTTAGGGCTGGGTTTTTACAACCAACCAAATCAAGTTTCCAAGTTACAACTCAGGAACAAAAAGTTAACCTAATTAGGTTAAATCATGGATCATGAAGAAAACATAGTATGATCAAGGATAAAGAATTAGAGGATGATCGGTTACAATTCTTGTAAGGAAAACACATTAATTGGCTATTAACAGGGTCAATGACATATATCCAAGAAATTAGGGTTTCAACCCTTTTGGCTCCCATGAAAAGGTTGAGATCACAGGATGAAAGGGAAGTAAATTGTTGGCCAATAATAACAAGAAAAACCATAGAAAGATCAAATTTAGATGAGCATAAATATTGCCCATGAAGTTTCCCTCACATGGGAGGTTACCAAAAGGTTTCAAGAAAGATCATACAAGGGTTAGGGTTTCAAGGGTTAATTCGGCCAGGGTTGAGATCATGACGATGATCATAAATCTCAAGGAATAGAATGAGATCATGGAATAGATGGTTGCAAGAATGCAGCATCATCTTCTTGATCTCAACCAAGAACAGATCAATGAAAAGAAAATCAGAGATAGAGAAGAGAAAGAGAACATAAACATACCTTTGTTGCAGGAGGAAAGAGATCACTTCAGTTCTTGCGAGATATCAACCAAGGATGCAAGGGAATTGATTAGAATTGAGTTCTAACTCATTCCAGAGGCTTAGGAGGCAGATGAGGTGAAGTATTCCTGAGATTATACTTAAATAGAGTAGCCACGACCTAATTTACAAAAAGAAAATCAATTGGTAGACTGGTCCAGTCGACCAATGAGTCGACCAATCAGACAAGGAAGACCAAAACAGGGAACTGAAGGCTCAGATCAAGTCCAAACATCAAGGGGTTTTGCACATACCTAGTAGGTAGAACTGCCTTCGAACCAATACAGAGAGCACTCCAAGTCCATCAACTAATCCGATCTTTAATAGGGTGCAGTTTCCATAAATGGAACACTGACATCAACACTCATGGAATTCAATCCAGCCACCAAGTCTTCTACTGAAATGGCCCAAAGCTGACTTCTTGCCTTACAGCGGCTCGCTAGACTTACAAACAACAGGGTTTTCAAGTCAAGGTTAGGGCTGGGTTTCACATTGTCTGCTGCTTTGATGATTCATGGTAACTTGATGGATTGCACAACCTTCGTGTTGGCGATGCACCATTCAAATTTTTGCCCTATCAACTTTCAATGGTAGGGTAGTGGCCTACTATGGTGGTGACGGGTGATGGAGAAATAGGGTTTGATTCTGGAGAGGGAGCCTGAGAAATGGCTACCACATCCAAGCAAGGCAGCAGGCGCACAAATTACCCAATCCTGACATGGGGAGGTAGTGACAATAAATAACAATATCGGGCTCTTCGAGTCTGGTAATTGGAATGAGTACAATCTAAATCCCTTAACGAGGATCCATTGGAGGGCAAGTCTAGTGCCAGCAGCTGCGGTAATTCCAGCTCCAATAGCGTATATTTAATTTCTTGCAGTTAAAAAGCTCGTAGTTGGACTTTGGGATGGGCCGATCGGTCCTCCTTTCGATGTTTACCAGTCATCTTGTCCCTTTTGTCAACGATGCGCTCTTGGCCTTAATTGGCCAGGTCGTGCCTCTGGCACTGTTACTTTAAAGATATTAGATTACTCAAAGCAAGCCTATGCTCTGTATACATTAGCATGGGGTAACATCATAGGATTTCGGTCCTATTGCGTTGGCCTTCGGGATCGGAGTAATGATTAACAGGGACAATCGAGGGCATTCGTATTTCACAGTTAGAGGTGAAATTCTTGGATTTATGAAAGACGAACCATCGTGAAAGCATTTTCCAATGATGTTTTCATTAATCAAGAACGAAAGTTGGGGGCTTGAAGATGATCAGATACCGTCCTAGTCTCAACCATAAATGATGTTGACTAGGGATCAACGAATGTTGCTTTTAGGACTCCACGGGCACCTTTTGAGAAATCAAAGTTTTTAGGTTCCGAGGGGAGTATGGTCGCAAGGCTGAAACTTGAAGGGATTGATGGAAGGTCACCACCAGGAGTGGAGCCTGCGGCTTAATTTGACTCAACATGAGGTGTCACATCCACTCAGCCGGTACCCTATCTAGAATACCCAAGTGTATGATCCGCAATCCTGAAGATCTAGTATTAGAGGAAATCATCCTCCCACATTCACAATAATATAATCAAGAACAAGATTAAATCAAATGTTAACTTTATTAATTAAAAGATCAAGATAAGGTTCAAAAATACAATCAGAGTGCGAAAAATGATACCAATAGAATAAATCAAAATGTAGAGTGAGAGGAAACTCACTTCACAGTAGCAGCGGAAAAGTAGATAAAAAAGATTACAAACGATTCCCAAAATATAAAGGGGAACAAATAACTAAGGTCTCAACGAAGCTATAAAAGATAAAAAAGAGGATGAGATGATGTCCCATCGCTGGCACACAAGTGTAAAAGTAGAACTACTCCTGATAAGTATCAGTCTCGTACTAATAGTCTTCACCGACGTAGTCACCATAGGTAGTACCTTGAGTACTATAATAATCATCAACTTGGTCTTCATAATACTGATCATCATAGTCAACAGTAATAGTAGTAGTACATGTAGGAAAGTTTAACAAAAGATGTTGCAAAAAGGAGTGAGTTCAAAAGAACTCAGCAAGGCAGTTTAATCCATAATAACATAATAACTATTGGTGCAACCTAGAGGGGGGGCGATTAGGTTGTACCTAGTGGTTTATAACAATTTTCCAGTTTGGTTGCAATTTCAAAATGGATTGACAGTTCAAGATAAAATCTAATGAAAACAGCAATCACAAACACAGAATTTATAGTGGTTCGACTCTACGAGTCTACGTCCACTCCTCTCTTAGCCTCAAGAGAGTGTTTCCACTAACGAATCTCTTTCAATACAGTGGGTAGAGAATCAAACCCTTACAATCTTCGTTTCGGGGCAAGAGTACCCTTTACAATCTTCGTTCACGGACAAGAGTATCCAATACAATCTTCGTTCGCGGACAAGAGTATCCAATACAATCTTCGTTCACGGACAAGAGTATCCTATACAATCTTCGTTCACGGACAAGAGTATCCAATACAATGAATTCTAATCAACCTAGACTAGAATTAAAATAACCAATTCACAATACGAAAAGCATTAGATATTAACTATCAAAGGAGAGTAATCCTTTACCCTTTGAATGCAAGTGATGCAATGAATGAATCAAGAATCAATATACTTCAGCAGTTTTCAATAACTCCAGACTTTGCTTCAGTGAGAGCTTCAACTTTGGAATATCCCTCAAAGTTAACCGGAGTTGGGAGGACAACAATAATGATAAAAAAAAAAACACCAAAACATTGCTTTTTCACTTGTGAGTGAATATGTGCTTGAGGGGGGGAGAAGGATGATTCTCAAATGGGGGTGGTTGGGCTTTTATAGACCCAAGTTACTACCTTCCCCATTTCCCCAACGGATATAAAATCTTTGCGAGATTTTGTTCCAGACGGACGTCCGTTTGCCCAGACAGTCATCCGTCTCAAAGGTATCCTTTACAAACAGTTGTAGAAGATATTCTCTTTAAACTAGCCATTATAGTCAAATCTGGGCTAGACGGACATCCGTCTACCCTGACGGTCATCCGTCTGGCCTAGACTGGCTCAGACGAGCATCCGTTTTCCAGACGGAAATTTCGTCTGGCTTTCTGTTGTTTTTGAGAAACAGAGTTATCAAAACAGACAGACGTCCGTCTGCTCAGACGGACATCCGTCTGGGCTCTGTTTTTCTAAACAGTTTTGGGTTGGGATATGGCTTGGATTTTCGGATCTTTTTGACAATCCTAAGCATTGTACACCTTACTAATATGTCCTAGGTCACTCTAGTAACATGGATTACATATTATGGATGCATTTACATGTGTGTGTATGCAAAGGTGTCCTAAGCCCTAATTTAGCCTAAGTCTTGATCTTTGACTTGATCTTTGACTTGATCTTGATCAGTGATCTTGATGCTCTCCTCTTGACTTTGGTTCTTTGTCTAAGATGGTTTGATCTTGAGCTTGACTCTCCGGAAATTTCTTTGAACCAGATATTTACAATGAGATTCTCTGCAGTGATGAGCTGGACAAAACATATCTACATGGAAACATTAGTAGAGTGTTTGTCATCATCAAAACTGATTTGAGATTGATGTGGCAAATGCTGACTTGGCATTTTCCAACAATCTCCCCTTTTTTGATGATGACAAACGTGCAAGGGATAAAATGATATAAATCGTAAAACATTTCCATTTATGTATTTGGATGATTATATAATCATGAAGAGTGCTTATTACTCTTAGTAAGCATCATATAACCCGTCATATGTATTTCAAATCTGCATTTTATGTAAACCAAATATTTTAACTAAAAGGGTTTACGGCTGTATTTCTCCCCCTTTGTCAGAAACAAAAAGGAGGAAAAAGAGCATGGCATGCTCCCCCTACTTACGAAACTCCCCCTAAACAGGAGCATCCCGCTGTTATCACAAGCAAGAACACATGAGATAATAAGAGATAAGAAACATACATATGCAAAGAATAGTAGAATGAAGATAAAGGGAACAAACAGAATGAAACATAATGTGTCAGCAACCTATAAAGGTTATAACAGCAGCAATTGTTCAACCAAGCATCAGAAAACAGAAACATAAAACAAAAACATAAACATGGCAACTAGTCAGCAGCGTCATTGCCGTCCTCATCATCTGCACTCCCATCGTCATCTCCACTACCACTGCCACTGCCACTTCCTTCATCATTGTCGGCCTCATTGCTTTCCTCGGCACCTTCCTCATCTTCATCGGCGCCTTCGGCTTCGGCAACTCCTTGTGACGGTAGAGGTGGAATCCGAAGGTGGGTCATCAGATGGTGTATCATGATTGTTTGATGAGCGATCATGCTGTCACTAGTATCTAGTCGACGGCTGATGGAGTCAAAGCGGGTGTCGAAGTGCTGTTGCATATTAGTGAGGCGCGAATCAAGTGCTTGAAACCTTGAGGCAGTGGAGGAAGAGTAGGAAGATGGCTGTTGTGGCCCGGTTGAGGTGCCCTCTACATCCATGGGTTGAGAGGTGCTCTTTCGGCATCCTTGGGCAGCAGTGCGCTTGCGGGAGGGGACAATGCCTTTTGTGTCTATCCTGGAGGCTGGTGGAGTAGGGTCCTCATTTTTAAAGCTAACGTTGAAGTGTCTGAATATTTTGGTGAGGAGACTGCCATAAGGGAGACATTTGTTCCCAGTCACAGCTGACTGAATCATGTAGGAGAGAATGGCATATGGGAGGTAGAGAGGAACATGATGAATGATGCAGTAAGTGACATATGTTTGAAAGGAAGTAATGTCAGAACGATGTCCCTTTTTAGGGATGACGTTCCGTTGAGTGATCTTGCTTACAACCTTAGCTTGTTCAGTGAACATCGTTTCTTGAATGTCCACGTGGTAGCGAGGAGGGGTTTCAGGTGGGAGAAGGCTTTGGTAGACTGTATCTATCTGAACATCCTCAGGAGGGGTATCTTTGTATGTCAAAAAAACGAAGAGCACCCTCCGTGGAGAGCTGACAAATTGGGTAAAAAGATGGGATAGTGAGAGTGATGTCTACTCCTTTGACATAGGAGGTGACTGTCAGGTTCTCGTTGGTTCCCTCATGCCTAAGATTTGCATAGAAATGATTGACCAAGCGGCCATAATTGATTGCCTCAGCATGAAGCATAGATTCCCAACCTAGGGCTTCAAACATGTCCTTGATGGGAAACTTGGAGAAGGCATCAAGGTCAACAGTGGAGCCTTGTTCTATGCTATGGGCAGCAACTCTAGGGTACATTCGTTGAGCCTTTGCATCACGAAACCATTTGTCTAGCCTAGGTGGGATCGCAGGAGGTGGGTTTCGGGAAGAGCGAGGAGGATGGGCGCTAGAGGCGGAGGCACCACTGCGGACGGACGGATGCTTGCGGCGAGGCATGGGGTAGCTGTTGAAAAAAAACAAGAGAGCAACAGGTATAAGCAAACACACTGCACAGCGAATGGGTGAAGTGTGATAAGAAAATAACAAAAAAAAAATGGAGCCCTAAGGGCATGTAATCTTCATAGGGTTGAAGATTGTTGGTTGTTTGTACTCAAGTTGAGACTTGTTTTAACCAATAAGTATTCCATAGAAATGGTTTCAGCAAGGAGCTTAGAGTATCGGAGTTAACACAAAGATAGACCTAGAGGTGGAAAATAAAAACCAAGAGAAAACAGGGGAATTTTAAGGTTTGAGAATACCAGATTTGGGATTGAAAAAGAATGTTGTAAAGAGGAAGATAAGAAGAAAAAAATGCATAAGAAGGGTCAATAAGAGAGTGCAAGCATACTATGGAGTTTCAGTATGACAGCATGTTAATGACCCAACAAGAAACGAAAAAATATGAACTCATGTGTCAACCATAAAAAGAAGATACAAACAAGCCAGAAAGCTGATAAAAATCCAGACTGTTAGTGTATGTGAGAGAGCAATCGTGAGAAAAAGAGAAAGATATATGGATTTGAAAACTTACCAATAGAGATGCACACAAGAGTGAAGTCGTGAGTTGCGCAAGAGAGAGAGATGGTGCTGCTGGAGAGTGTGTCTTTTGTAGGGTGTTGGAGGGTTTAAAAAGGAAAGTGAAGGAGAGATATGGGGAGAAAGAAGGAGAAAAGTTAGGGACTGGAAACCGTTTGAAATCGTGGGGAGTGAATATAGGAAGGCAAGAAGTTAGGGATTTGAAAAAAAAAGAGTGTCATGGAGAGGGTTTGGTGTTTTTTTTCTTCTAAAAAAGTAGACGGATGGCCGTCTGAACCAGACGGGCGTCCGTCTGTTGTACAAGTCTATGTTTTTGTGAACACAGTGGAGCCGACGGAATTTATGTTTGGCAGATGGAAATCCATCTGGACTCTGTAGTCAGATGGACGACTGTCTGAGGTGCTGAACTACCCAGTATGTTGGGAAGTTGGAGTTTGAGATCGAATAGAGTGGATTATGCTATTCTGAGAGATCAAGTAACCCCAATTCTCGTCGTAGTTCAACAAAGCGGTCTTCACTTAGGGGTTTTGTGAAAATATCTGCTAATTGATGGTTTGTATCAATGAATTCAAGAATGACTTCATTCTTTTGGATACAATCCCTAAGAAAATGATGTCGAATGTCAATATGCTTGGCTCGGGAGTGAAGCACAGGATTCTTGCTTAGATTGATGGCACTAGTGCTATCACACTTAATGGGACATTTGTGGAGTTGAATCTTGTAATCAAGCTAGGTTTGTTTCATCCAAATGACTTGTGCACAACATTTTCCAGCTGCAATGTACTTTGCCTCTGTTGTTGATAGAGCAACACAGTTTTGTTTCTTGCTGAACCATGACACTAGGCAGGGTCCAAGTAGATGACATGTACCGCTTGTGCTTTCCGATCAACATGACAACCAGCAAAGTCAGCATCCGAAAAACTTAACAGGTCAAAGCCTTGATTTTTTGGATACCAGAGTCCTAAGTTTGATGTGCCTTTCAAATATTTAAATATTCTTTTAACGGCACAGCCATGGGACTGTTTAGGATTAGCCTGATATCTTGCACAAACACAAACACTAAACATGATATCTGGTCTACTAGCTGTTAAGTATAGAAGACTCCCAATCATACCTTTATATTTGGTGGCATCAAAAAGTTTCCCATCCTCATCTTTTGATAATTTCAAAGATGTGCTCATGGGTGTTCCATTTGCCTTTTGAGAGGTAGCATCAAATTTCTTGAGGAGTTCTTTAATATACTTGGTTTGACTGATAAAGATGCCATTGTCATTTTGTTTAATTTGTTGACCAAGAAAGAAAGATAATTCACCCATCATGCTCATTTCAAACTCATTTCTCATGCAAGTACTAAACTCATGACACAAGGATTCATTTGTAGCACCAAATATGATATCATCTACATATATTTGAACAATTATAATATCATTTTTCTTATGTTTTACAAATAGTGTGGTGTCTACTTTACCCATTGAGAATTCTTTTTGGACTAGAAATTTACTTAGTTGTTCATACCAAGCACGTGGGGCTTGTTTGAGTCCATAGAGAGCTCTTTTTAGTTTGAAGACATGATTTGGAAATGCGGAGTTTTCAAAACCCGGAGGTTGGGCAACATAGACTTCCTCCATAATGAATCCATTTAAGAATGCACTTTTTACATCCATTTGATATAGCTTAAAGTTCTTATGGCAAGCAAATGCTAATAACATCCGTATGGATTCTAGTCGGGCTACGGGTGCAAAGTCTCATCAAAATCAATGCCTTCTTGTCGATTATATTCTTGGGCAACTAGGCGTGCCTTACTTCTAATGACTTGACCATTTTCATCGAGTCTATTTCTAAATACCCATTTGGTACCTATGATGGTATGGTCTCGAGGTCTTGGAATGAGTTTCCAAACATCATTTCTTTCGAATTGATTTAATTCTTCTTGCATGGCCATAATCCAATGATTGTCAGTTAAGGTCTCTTTTGCATTCTTGGGTTCTATAGTTGACATGAATGCAGCATAGTTGTAGAAATTTTGGGTTCTAGATCTAGTTTGGATTCCTTGACCTAAGTTTCCTATGACTTGGTCAAGAGGATGATCTTTCCAAGGAACTACCTCCTTAGGTAATTCTTGAGAGTGAGTTCTATTTTCTTCTGGAATGGTTCGAGATTCCTCTAATGATTGGTTATCCACTTGTTCTCTAATGACCTGTTCAGTCCTTCCATCATCTTCCTCGTCAATTAGAGGTTTATATTTATCCTTAGGTGGAGAGACATCACATGTGACATTCATGGATTCTTCCACAACAAGGGTTCTTCGATTTAGTACTCTATATGCTCTACTGTTCAGAGAATATCCTAGGAAAATTCCCTCATCGACTTTTTCTTCAAATTTTCCTTTAGGATCTCTAGTGTTTAATATAATGCACTTACAACCAAATATTTGAAAGTGATCAACCCTAGGCACTTTATTATGATAGAGTTCATATGGTGTCTTGTTTAGAAATTTTCTAACTATCACATGGTTTAAGACATAGCAAGCAGTACTTGTGGCTTCTGCCCAAAGGTATTTGGGCATTGAGAATTCACTAAGCATAGTTCTGGCCATTTCTTGAAGTGATCTATTCTTTCTCTCTACTACTCCATTTGATTGGGGAGTTCTAGGAGCAAAAAAAATTATGAGTTATACCTTCTTTGTCACAGAATTGTCTAAAGTAGTTGTTGTTATCAAATTCTCTTCCATAGTCACTTTGGATGGTAGTTATAAGGTATCCTTTATGATTTTGAATTTTCTTAATAAGAATACTGAATTCTTCAAAAGCATCATCTTTATGCTTTAGAAACAGGGTCCAAGTATACCTTGAGTAGTCATCAACAATGACAAAGGTATAGTATTTTCCACCAAGGCTAGCTATGGAAATAGGTCCAAATAAGTCCATATGTAATAGTTCTAGTGGTCTACTAGTAGAGACTATATTTTTGGACTTATGGGATACTCTAGTTTGTTTTCCCTTTTGGCATGCATCACAAAAGTAGTTTTTGTCAAATTTCATTTTTGGAAGATTTCTAACTAGATTTTTTGATGCAATGATTTCAATTTGTTTTTTATTTATGTGACCTAGTTTTCTATGCCAAATTAGAGTTTCTTCAAGAGACATGAGACAAGTCATACTAAGAGATGATTCATTGAATACACAAGTGTAGATATTGTCTCTCCTAATTCCATTAATGATTAATTTTTCATTCATATCTTTCACATAGCAAGAAAAAACATCAAAGGTGACTTTATAACCTATACTACATAATTGACTCACACTAAGCAAATTATATGATAGTTTATCAATTAAATATACATTTGAGATAGATGTACCTCCAATATTAACTTGACCAATGCCGACAATCTTTTCTTTACTATTGTCTCCATAGGTAACGCATCCTCCATCATATGATCTAAGCTTTGTGAAGAGCTTTGGATTTGACTTCATATGTTTGGAACAGCCACTATCAATGTACCATTCATTTCTTTGAGTATTCATTAAGCAAACCTACAGAGGAAAGGATAGATGTGCATTGGTCCCCACGTCTACATGGGTTCAAATTGGTTAGTTCTTATTGGTTCCATGTTGAACCAACTAAGTTGATATCCTTTTGGTTTTTGAAACCTTGGATCACACATGTCAAATGATTCTTGGATTTGAAGTTTTTGTCTTCTTGGTCCATTGAAGGTTTGACTTCTTTGTCCATTTGTCTTGTTTGTATTTTTAAAGATGTTTTCATTTCTTCTAGGCATATGTGACATAAATGGTGGTTGAGGGATATGCTCATAGGGTGAAAAATAGGGATATGGCCAATTATAGCCAAACATCATTTGATTTTGGTTTGGCCAAGATTGATAATGTTGGTTTTGGACATTTTGATAGTTTTTGAATTTTTGTTGCCTATGTTCATAGTTGTTTTGATTTCTATCATTTCTTCTTGAATAATTATGATAATTTTGTCCTTGATTATTCCTTTGTCCATTCTTTTGATTTTCATTTACTCTTTTTCTTTGAATGTAGTGATTTTTCTTTTCAATTTTTCCTCTAATTATTTGAGGTTGAGTCTTGTTCTCACCTTGAATGTTTCCTTGAACATTTTTGGTTGTTGGTAAAGGGTTCTTACTGAATGTTCCTTTTTCAAAAAAAAAAAGCTTCTTTCCCTTTTCTAGGAGTTTCAGTTTCACTATTGAATCCTAGTCTTTCTTTGTCTTGAGGATTCTTTTTGGGGTTACCTAGAAGACTATCTAAGTTCTTTTGACCATTTGTGAATTTCACAAGGGAGTTGTTTAAATCTGCATTTTCTTGTTCTATTTTCTCAATATGTTTCTGTAATTCAATTACGGTGTTATTGAGATAATGTACTTCTCCTAGAAGACCATCTAGATCTTCTTCCTCACTTGTGGATTTTACATTATTTTCTTTTTCTATTTTTCTAATGTACTCTTGTAAGTTACCTAGTGTTTTATTTAGAGATATTACTTCTCCTTCTAGACTTTTGTTTTTCTTTTAAATTTTCTTGCTGAACTTGTATAAAGTTTCAAAGCCACTAGCTAGATCTTCTTCATCAATGTTATCTATATCATTTTCATCAAGCGTAGAGTCAAGACTATCATATATGGAACTTACCTCATGATCTTGTTCTTCAAATGAACTGGCCATCAAGGCTAAGTTGATCTTTTCTTCATCGGACTCTTCACTTTCTTCTTCATCATCACTTGTAGTGTAGACTACTTCGGCTTTGTATGCCCTCTTTTTCCCTTTGGTAGGACATTCGTTCTTGAAATGTTCTGGTTTTCTACACTCAAAGCAAATAACATCCTGATTGTTAGTAGATGAAATTTTACCTTTTGATGAGCTTTTACCTTTGAATTCTTTTGATCTTTGTCCTTTGAATGGAAACCTTTCTTTCCTTCCTTTTAGAAATTTCCTGAATTTTCTTGTGATAAGGGCAATATCACTGTCGGAGTCACTGTTGTCTTCATCGCTTTCATCATCTTTGATGGAACTTTTGAAAGCGATGGACTTCTTCTTTTGTTCTTTTGACTGACTTTCCTCATACTTCTTGTCTTCTTCAAGTTCTGCCTCATGTGCAAGTAGACATCCCATGAGCTCATCAAGTGTGATATGTTCTAGATTTCCCACTTCTTGAATTGCTGTTTTCTTGGGTCTCCAAGATGGTGGAAGGGCTCGTAGGATTTTTCTTGTCACATCTTCATTTGCAAATTCCTTGCCAAGGCTATGCAACTTATTTATAATGTTAGAAAATCTAGTAAACAAAGAAGTTATATCCTCATTATCTAACATCTTGAAATTTTCATATTGAAGCATATAGACATCCAATTTATCTTTTTTATTTGGTTTGTTCCTTCATATGTAACTATTAATTTTTCGTAAACTTCCTTTGCATTGTTGCAAGTACCACACCTATTGTATACTTTTTCACTCAAAGCACATTGTAGGAACATTTTTGCCTTGTGATTTGCTTGGGATTTAATTTTATCAATTCCATCCCATTCAGTCCTTGGTTTTGGGACTTTGTTACCATCTTTATCTAGTTTGGTAATCTCATTTGGTCCATACACAATTATATCCCAAACATCTATATCAATAGCACAAACAAAATCTTCAAATCTATTCTTGCAATAAGCAAACCCTTCTCCATCAAAATATGGAGGTCTAGAGGTATTTAAACCTTCAGGTCTTGAGGAGAATTGGTTAGACAACGATGCCATGATCTTTTACTCTTTTTGAGATTGATTTTAATCTCGATTTGAGCTCCCGTTTTGATACCAATTGTTGGTGCAACCTAGAGGGGGAGTGATTAGGTTGTACCTAGTGGTTTATAACAATTTTTCGGTTTAGTTGCAATTTCAAAATGGATTGACAGTTCAAGATAAAATCTAATGAAAACAGCAATCACAAACACATAATTTATAGTGGTTAGACTCTACGAGTCTACGTCCACTCCTCTCTTAGCCTCAAGAGAGTGTTTCCACTAACGAATTCCTTTCAATACAGTGGGTAGAGAATCAAACCCTTACAATCTTCGTTTTGCGGCAAGAGTACCCTTTACAATCTTCACGGACAAGAGTATCCAATACAATCTTCATTCACGGACAAGAGTATCCAATACAATGAATTCTAATCAACCTAGACTAGAATTAAAATAACCAATTCACAATACGAAAAGTATTAGATATTACCTATCAAAGAAGACTAACCCTTTACCCTTTGAATGCAACTGATGCAATGAATGAATCAAGAATCAATATACTTCAGCGGTTTTCAATAACTCCAGACTTTGCTTCAGTGAGAGCTTCAACTTTGGAATATCCCTCAAAGTTAACCGGAGTTGGGAGGACAGCAATATGATAAAAAAAAACACCAAAACTTTGCTTTTTCACTTGTGAGTGAATATGTGCTTGAGGGGGGAGAAGGATGATTCTCAAATGGGGGTGGTTGGGCTTTTATAGATCCCAAGTTACTACCTTCCCCATTTCCCCAACGGATATAAAATCTTTGCGAGATTTTGTTCCAGACAAACGTCCGTCTGCCCAAACGGTCATCCGTTTGGCTTGGACTGGCTCAGGATGGCATCCGTTTGCCCGACGGAAATTCCGTCTGGCCTTCTGTAGTTTCTGAGAAACAGAGTTATCAAAACAGACGGACGTCCGTCTGCTCAAACGGACATCTGTCTGGGCTCTGTTTTTCTAAACAGTTTTCGGCTGGGATATGGCTTTGATTTTCGGATCTTTTTGACAATCCTAAGCGTTGTACACCTTACTAATATGTCCTAGGTCACTCTAGTAACATGGATTACATATTATGGATGCATTTACATGTGTGTGTATGCAAAAGTGTCCTAAGCCCTGATTTAGCCTAAGTCTTGATCTTTGACTTGATCTTGATCAGTGATCTTGATGCTCTCCTCTTGACTTTGGTTCTTTGTCTAAGATGGTTTGATCTTGAGCTTGACTCTCCAGAAATTTATTTGAACCGGATATTTACAACGAGATTCTCTGTAGTGATGAGCTGGACAAAACATATCTACATGGAAACATTAGTAGAGTGTTTGTCATCATCAACACTGATTTGAGACTGATGTGGCAAATGCTGACTTGGCATTTCCCAACAATAACAAATGAAAGCACATGATACATAATGCAAAATTATATGAAACAGACAATGCAAATATGCTTCTAACTCTATGTATGTTGGTCTCTATTGGCAGACATGCTTTAAGTCATAGCACCATACTTCTTTGGGTAGGTCTCAATCAATCCCCCTCAACCATCTTGGTATCTTGGGTCTGTCGGTGGTAGTTGGGTCCTGCATCCCTCTCGGACATTCCATGGCTAGGGTTTAGGTCATCGCTCTCTCACATCACCATTGGTTTAAGTATTGGCGCATGTCAAGGTAAAGCCTAGCCAAATGCAAGTATTCTACTTAGTTATATCAACTTAGCTCCAGGTACTTCCATTCCTCATCCCTGACGATCATTTCTGGTATCCTTCAACCTAGAGTCAGCGTATCCTATGGCTACAATCAACTTGGACTATGGACTCATCAATCCTATTGGTCAGTTACATCAAGTTAACAAAAAGTTTTGTGTTCATCTCATGGGTTGGTTACCGGTCTTGAGTTCCAAGGCATATGTTCCACTTCTGCAACCGTACCAATGAATGGCCTCTCACGAGTATCCACAGTGTGATTCATGTCCTCTCACGGATATAACTCACCGGTCTAAAGCGCCTACAAATCCCCATTGCTACCACGGGTCGCTCGGTCTCAATTCCCTTCTGATTGGGTGTAATATAACAAGGATATCCTAGCCAAACACTTCTAGACATGCTTTAGGTATGCCAACCAGTAATCAGGGAAAGCGCCAAGGGGCACCATAGGAAAATGTCCCATACCACCTCCACTGGTGTCCTAAGGCAAACGCCAAAAAGGCATCCCCAATCCCCAATCACAACCTAGGCAATCACATTCCCAATCAGTCATTCACAAGCAAAATTTAAGTATAAAACATCAGTAATCATTCATACATAATTGAAATAACAATTGAATTATAAGAACAAGTACTACTATAGTTGAAGAACTACAACAATATGATTATAAAGAAAACTAAATAAAACAGTAATATGATCATGTAATCTAATTCAAAGACATGCATATTAGGTTATTAGGGATCAACCATCCTTACCTTAAGTAATCTTTAAAGAATTTTGTAGAATAATGAGAAAGAGATCCAAGACTAGAGAATAAACCCTAAACAAGCATATAATAATAATTAGGAATAAGCCCTAAAGATTAGAAGTCAAACACATCGAATCAGACGAAGAAACAAGCTACTGTTACGGTTGGCAGCTTGGTTGGTCGGTTGGGTCAGTAGACCAACCAGTAGACCAATGGGGTATAAATAATTTGGTCATAACTTCGTTTGAAGTCTGACTGCCCCGAAATTCTAAAGGGAGCTTCCTAGAACATAGTAAGACTATCTAAGAAGGTCAAAGCATCAAATCATGGTCAAGAGGTAGGATCTTGATTGAGCCATCAAAGTTTAGGGTTTCATCATATATAGTCCATGGCTCTCATGGAAAGGCTAGGGAGAATAAAGATTCACCCTAGGGAATAAAGAATAAGAAATCATAATCAAGAAAATCTTTGGGGGAGGATCCAATAAATTAAAAGTGGATTTGGATACCCCAATTTGGTTACCTCTCATGAGGATTACCCAAAATCAACTCTCACAAAATAAACCAAGGTAGGTTCACAGAGGGTAAGGGAAACATATAATTAGTATTTCAAAATCAAGAATGGCATTGGTGAGGATACATCAAATTAACAGGAACATTAGTTTTAACCAATTTGGTTACCCTCTCATGAGGGTTCCCCCAATGGTTTCCTCCCAAAATCACCCTATTTTGGTTTCTCATGTAAGGAAAGAAAAAGTATTCACCCAACCAATCATGGGGACACAAGGGATGGTCATGGTAATGGTATGAGACCTTCCCCCACAATCATAAAGATAGGTAGGAAAATCGTGGAAAAAGTCATCAAGATCTCATGTTAGATTGTAGACATAAAACATCACCATATGGTTTTAAAAATATAGAGTGAATGGGGGATTCACTCTAGGGCTAAGTGAATCAAAGAAGAGACCATTATAGTAGTGTAATACCTTTCTCATAATCAGAAGATCAGAAGTATAGACGAAAGAATAAATCAAAGAAGAAACGAATTGATTACTAACCTTTTTGAAGAAGAATCGACGAAGAAACTCGAACAGATGCTTGAGGATCTTCCTTGGGTTTGGAGGAGAGGTTCTAGGGTTCTTCCCATGTTCTCCAGAGGCTTAGAATTGATTGTGAGTGAAAAACACGGAGTTCCCCCTTTAAATCATATTAAAGTCCCAAAATTACCAGGATTTCCAACTTTGACCATTTTGTCCCTGTTGGTCGATTGGTTGGTCGACTGGCCAATTGACCAATCAGTCGACCAACCATGACAGCAACTCTAGAAATGGGATTTGATGGTCCAGACTCATTATTTTTGCATGGGCTTCACACAACACCTCAAACAACTTACCTAGCATTGAGGGATGCCTTCAAACCATGTCCAGATAGGCTTTAGGTCCAACAACCAGGATCTCCTTCATCAGTGTAGCTTCTTCTTTAACTTAGACAAGGTTTCCAAGTATAGAGCACCATCATCAATATCCATGGGTTCTAGATCAAACACTGTCTTCTATTGAGATGGCTCATAGTTGTCTTCCACATTCACTTCGGGTTTTCGGACCTACGGACAATAGGGTTTCCGGGTTAGGGTTAGGGCTGGATTTCACATGGGGAAACTTACCAAGTCCAGACATAGTAAGGATTGACAGATTGAGAGCTCTTTCTTGATTCTATGGGTGGTGGTGCATGGCCGTTCTTAGTTGGTGGAGCGACTTGTCTGGTTAATTCCGTTAACGAACGAGACCTTAGCCTACTAACTAGCTACGAGGAGGTATCCTCCACAGCCAGCTTCCTAGAGGGACTATGGCTGTTTAGGCCATGGAAGTTTGAGGCAATAATAGCTCTATGTTGCCCTTAGATGTTCTGGGCCGCACGCGCTCCACACTGATGTATTCAATGAGTCTATAGCCTTGGCTGACAGGCCCGGGTAATCTTTGAAAATTTCATCGTGATGGTGATAGATTAGGGATGTCAATGGTGTGGTTTGGAGCAGTTTCAGGTTGGGCTTAACGGTTTTGAGATCAAATAAACCCATCCCAAACACGGCCCATTAAAAATAAAGGTTTTGGGCCAGTTTCGGTTTGGTTAGGTTTGGGTTCGGGCTAACTAACGGTTTGGCCAACGGTCTATACTCGGGTTGACTAACAGTTTGGGCTAATAATTTATTGTATGCAAGAAAAGAAAAAAGAAAAAAGAAAAAAGAAAAAAAAGAAACAATTCAGTATCCTACAACAAGAGCCAAAATTCTATGGAAAACAAAATTGTTATTGATGCGTCCAAAATCTGCTTAGCCCTTAGATCTCCTCGTGATGTCCTGCAAAACGAAAGCGTCAGATGTGGCCCGACAGCTGGGGTCAGGAGTCCACCTCCGAAGGCTAAGTCAATTGATGAACTTAATCACAAACGGCTCTACTAGAAGCGCAGAGCTTAAGGAATGAAGAACTGGGAAGGGTGATCAAGACAGCAGATCGCTGATAGTTTAGGTCTATCAGTATGTATCTGAACCTGAGTCTCAGATAGTATTCTTTTTTCGATCCCCTCACCTTGTATGGTAGTGAGGTTTATATAGAGTGTACCTTCGAATCTCCTTCGTTGGATGCACTTGAGCCTTCTTCGGGTAGTCGTTGGATCTTATCAGTTAGATCCGTTGAGCAATAGACTTCTACTAGTTTGGGCTAGTAGAGGACTCCTGAGATAACCTTTAGGTTATGCGATGATTATCCCTTCGATAATGATTATCCGCAACCGTCAATTCGAGTCTGCCATCATTAGGGTGATTACCCTAATCCATAAGTAGGATTAGGGCACGCTTGCAGCCGAATAAGCTTTCTTCTTCAGCAAGCCATCTTCCGGATCCAGTTCACTCGGGAGCGAGTCGGATCTCTCCGTCTCGACCAGGGTCGAGGGTCGGACCAGGTATGAACCCGGTCTGATCATAATCTCTCCATATCATGAGCCCCCGGCACTGCCGTTCGGTCGATCCCGAGGGCTTGGTTTTTAACCGGGTTCGTCGTCGGTGATAATCTCTGCGTGCTTCATTAAATGTCATATCACATTTAATGCGATGGTCACTTTTCCTCGAGCGTTGTGAGTGTAAGGCCACATATCTCCTTGCAGTTGATCTGTCGTGGCTCACGTCATCCAAGCGACGGTTTCCGAACGCCTATTTCGGATTCGTGAGTTCAAACTTTCAAAACGTCTTTCAATCTTGATCGCTGATTTTGAATCAATCTCGATCGTTCAGATTCCCGAACACTCGTGCGGGAGTTTTAAAAGCGGTTCATTGTCTTCATAGGTTTCATTCTTCTTGTCTGGAATTTGAACCTTTGTTGTCTGCTTCGCGCCTTCCTGCTCTCAAGCTTCCGCCTCACTGAATCGGTAAGTTCTACCGGTCTTTTTCTTTTTGTAGTTTACTCGAAACAAGTAATGGCGGACGATAGGGCTTCTCTGGTACCCAGTGTTGGTAATAGCAGTGAGGCTTTTGCTTCTCCTGCTCCCGAACAGTCGGATAGTGATAACAAAACCCTAACTGTCCTCTGGCGCGAGTTCGTTGAAGTTTCTCAAAAAGGTTTTGAAAGAAAAACCGAAACTTCTCCCCGTCCTTCTCGAGTCCGGATCTTCCAAGATTGTCGAGTCTTCTAGGCAGCCTCAAACTTCCGGGTCCGATGGTGGACCTGGCTCTGTTCCCTCCATTTACGATGAGGAAACCCTTCTTTCAGCTGTCCAAGATTTTGATTTTCCTTCCTCATATCAGGTTAGGGCTCCCCACCCTGATGAGAGGGTTGATTCATCCCTTTCGGGTGAATTTTCTCTGTATATAGATGCACTGGAAAGCGGGGTTCGCTTTCCCTTTTTTAATCCTTTGTTCTCCGGAGTTCTGAATCATTGGAACATTTGTCCCGGAATGCTCCTCCCCAATAGCTGGCGTCTTATCGTCGGCTTCTTTGGTTTGTGTTTTGAACTTGGCATTACGCCATCTCTTTCTCTCTTTGTACATTTTCATGTTCTTTCTATCTCCCATCCTCCCGGATGGGTTTTTCTGTCCAAACGCAATAAGGCTGAACTTGATTGGAGGGGCAGCATCCTTGTCAAAGGAACTTGCCCTTCTAACCACAAAAGATGGCGCGAACGATACTTTTTCTGTCGAGCGCCTCCATCAGATCTTAACTTCCCAACCACCTGGAGGAGGTGAACTTCTTCTTCCGAGAATAACCGAGGCCTTCCCTTATCCAGATAAGACGAGGCGGCCATCAGGAAGATCAAATCCATTCCGTGGTATCAAGAGATACATGGACTTGAAGTGGAGTATAACTCCATCCTTCAGTATTGGGGCTCGGCTCATTGTGAGCTTCTAACCACCATCCTTTAATTTGACTGAAGTGATATGTTTTTAATTCTGACTCTTGTCCTTCTTCTTTGCAGTGCCTCCAAGAATGAACCCTGAAAGCCTGCGGGTGAAGGCCGCTAGGGCCGTTGTGACAGCCGAGCAACGATCGCCCAGAGCCTTGACCGTAGATCAAGAGGCTTCTATTCCCTCTCCCGACCCCTCTTATAGGAGTATCAGGAATATCAGGCCCGTGGCTGATGCTTCGGGTAAAGGGAAGAAACCGATGGTGGAGAGGTCTAATGTCTCTTCCTCCGCCCGAACCAAGAGGAGGCATGACACAATTGATGCTCCCTCCAATAAAAAATCCAAAGCTTCAACGGATGGTGAGGAGGTCTTCACCCCCAGTGGACCCCGAAGCTGACCGACAGGGTGACTCGGGATCCCGAGAAAGCTGCAGAATGGAGCTCCCTCAGGTCTTTAAGTGCCTTGAAGAAAGGCAAACATTTTTCTCCAGACTTGGAGATGAATCGATTTAAAGCAGCAACACTCCCTGTTAAACACTGTACATCCCGAACGGTTTTGGGAGCCTCCATATCAATCGAGCTTGTATTTTGGCGGGATTAGCCTCAATTCCCCTCGTGATACCATGAAGCCCAAAAATTTGCCCGAGGAGACTCCAAAGGCACATTTTTCCTGGGTTTTGATGTTTCCAGCGATCTGAGAATACCTCAGTCAAATCTGCAATATGATTTGCTTTTGTAAAGCTTTTCACTAGCATGTCGTCAACATAAGCTTCAACATTCTTTCCTATCAGCTCTTTGAAAATCTTGTTGACGGCCCTCTGATATGTTGTTCCTGCATTCTTCAGGCCAAAAGGCATGACCTTGTAATAATAGCTCTCACGATCAGTCATGAAAGCCGTATACTTCTCATCCTCCTTATTCATAAGGATCTGATTATACCCTGAGTAGGCATCCATGAAACTTAAAGTTTCATATCCTGCAGTCGCATCTATCAAGAGGTCAATCCGAGGCAACGGGTAGCAATCTTTTGGGCAAACTTTGTTAAGATCTATGTAGTCTGTACACATTGTCACATCCCGCCCTAAATCCACCAAGGGGATACCCTATCTGGATTACCCGGGGAGTGAATTACTGTCCCGCCGATCAAGTTTAGGAACGATCATAATCACTTAGCACAATAATATAATCAAAAGCAAGAACAATTCCTTATTTCCAAATAATTCAATAATAAAAGTGGAGAAAGTACCTCAGAAGGATTCACAAATAACATCAGAGTGCGGAAAGGATTTCATTAGTATAAACAATCAAGTGTGAAAAGGAGGGAGGGAACCCATCCTATAAAAATAGCGGAAGATGGTTCGACTAAAATTTAAAGATTACAACTGGTTCACCAAATAACAAGTCAAACAACTAAGCTATAGTCCTGACAATTCAAATAAAAGTTTAAAAAGGGAATGAGGCGACATCCCATCCCTAACACACAATATAAAACTGAACTATTTCAAAAAGTCCCGATCTCGGTCTACTCGTCTTTATCAACTGGTTCATCGCCACCAGTATGATACAAGTCGTCAACTCGGCCTCCAGAGGGTTGGATCGCCACGAGTCCAACGGTGGTAGTACCTGGAGAAAGTCTAACAAAGTATGTTGCAAAAAGGAGTGAGTTCGAAAAAACTCAGCAAGGAAAGTTATTCCATAATAACATAAATCATATGATGCGCAGCATAGCATGATGCAATATGATATGAGACATATGATGCAAATATGAATCTAACTCTAAGTATGCTGGTCATCTAGGGTAGACATGCTTTAAGTCATAGCACCATACTTCTTTGGGTTGTCAGTCACTCCCCCTCAATCATACAAGATATCTTGGGTCTGCCCGGGGAAGTTCGGTAAAGTCATCTCAAAAAGAACCATGGTAGGGGAATCGGTCACCGCTCTCTCACATCACCGTTTGGTATAAGTACTGGCGCATGTCACAGAAAAGCCTAGCCCAATGCAAGTCATCTACTCAGTCGTATCAACTCAGTTTCAGATACGTCCATTCCTCGCCCCCGGCGATCCTTTCCGGTATCCTTCACACTAGAGTCAGCGTAATCCCGGATTACGGACTCATCAACCCTATTGGTCATCCACAAATAGTAAACGGGAAGCTCTCACGTCCTCTCACGGATTGGTTACCGGTCTTGAGCGCCCGTGAGCCCAAGTCTAGCCATTTGCAACCCTACCAATAAATGGCCCCTTTCAGGTATCCGTAGCATCGTTTATGTCCCCTACCGGATTGGTTACCGGCCTAGAGCGCCCATCAAACCATACACTACCACGGGTCGTTCGGTCTCAATGCCCTTCCGATTAGGGTCTCATACGATAGGGATATCCTAGCCATACATCTAGACAAGTCCTATGTATGTCATCCAATGATCCAGGAGAGCGTCGATGGGCATCTTCGAAGAACATCCCATACTATTCCCTCCGATGTCCAAGGACAGAAGTACCAGTAGGGCACTCCCCAATCCATCCATTACATATCAACAATACATTATCATATTGAAAACATGTCATAACATCTCATAATACAATGTATAAATAAATGATAAGAATAAGTAAACATGATAAACCAAGTAATTAAGCATGGTGCTACTGTCATAAGGTAACTACAGTAGTCATATGATGTCTGAAATCAACTAATAAGTTATGTCTACTAAGTTACCAACAATAGTGTAAAAGTCATACAGTCTATGTTATATGGCAATAACCGTCCTTACCTTAAGTCACGATGATGATAATCCAACAATCTCAAAAGAATGATCCAAAGATGGTAATAAGACCCTAGACAAACATAAATGAAAGGTTAGAAAAGAAATCGGGAAAATCGGAGGTCGAACGGATCAAAATGGAGCAAGGTTGCTGTCAGCAACAAGTTTGGTCAATGGTCTTGGTCGATGGTATCGACCAAAATGATCGACCAAAATTGTCTTCGAGACAGAATAATGGATTTTGGGGATTTTTGGTCCGAAATGAGTCTTCCGGTGTTCGGATCAATCTGGAACTTGGAGGCATACTTAACAACAGTAGTAGGACACTATAAATCAAGGAATTAACCCAATCCAATGGTCTAATTAAAAAGCCCCAATTTGAGCTATCAAGTTCAAGTGATAAACATCATGGCATGAGTTGGAATTGATTGCATTAATGAGGAATAGCATTGTAAAACCCAGCCCTAACCTTGACCCGGAAAACTTGTTATTTGTAGGTCCGATGACCCGAAGTAAAGTAAGAAGTCAGCTTTGGGCCATCCCAGTAGAGGACTTGGTGTCTGGCTTTGAATCCATGAAAGTTGATGATGAGGTTCTATTTATGGAAACTGAATCCTGATGAAGATCTGATTAGTTGATGGACTTGGAGTGCTCTCTATCTTGGTTTGAAGGCATTTCTACCTATTAGGTAAGTCACTTGACTTGTGTGCAAAACCCCTTTAGGATTGGATTTGATCTGGACCTTCAATTCCCTGTTTTGGTCTTGCTGTCAGCATTGGTCGACTGGACCAGTCGACCAATCCACTCGACCAATGAGTGCTGTCTTTGGCAATTAGGTTGTTCTTGCTCTATTTAAGTCCAATCTCGAGTCCACTTCGTATATGCTGCCTCCAAACTCTCTGGAACGAACCAAAGACCTCTGCAAGTCATCTCTCTTGCATCCTTGGTGTTTTCTTGACGGATCTTCGTCGAAACTCTTCTTTTTGCATCAAAAGGTATGTCTACTCTCTCTTCTTCTCCTCCATCTTTGTTTTTCTTTCCTTTTTGAGTTGAGACAGTAGAAGAGATGCTGCATTCTCTGTTGCAAACATCTCTGAACATGTTCTCATGATCATCCTAAGGATTTGAGGCTAGAACAATGATCTTAACCATGATCGTTGCAAGCTTTTGAAGGAATCATGATCAAACCATGATCTAATCTTTGTTAAACTTCTAATCTGAATTCTGATCTCTTTGGATCTTCTATGTTGATCATGTTAGTAGTTAATTACTGTGTTTTCCTTCCATGATCCATAATCTATAAATCTCTAGTTGTTCTCTTCTACCTTACTATGTGTTCTTCATGATGCATGGTAGTTACATATATGGTAGGTTTTATTTCCTTATTTAGATTTATGCTTCTAAGCCTTATTCCATGAAGATCTAAGTATGTTTTCATGATACCTTTACCTGAAGCAATGATCCATCCTCCTATTATTCCATAAGCCTTATTCATCAAGATCCATGGTTGATTTAATTATGGTAACTTTTTGTTTCCTAATTTGGATCTTGATATCTTGATTTGATTGGTGTTTTGAGGTCCCCTATATGTTAGAATACTACTGATGTAGTTTACCCCTTGATTAGTACCCTTTTGAACCACCAAATTCGGATTTCATATCTTAAAACTCTGTTTTTTTTAGGCTATCGTTTCTGCATTGGTCGATCTGATTGGTCGACTGACCAGATCGACCAATCCACTCGACCAATGAGTACAGCAACTCCAAAATTGGTCTATGTTGGATGTTTTGGTATCTTTTCTGTTAGGGATCTTTCCTAATATGTTGTGTATACTTGTTTAGGACCTTCTTCTCAAGTTTGCCGAGATCTTACTTGATTTCTTAGGATTCCTTTTGCGAGTTATAAAAGGTAAGGATGGTTATTTCCTTAATTACATAGATAGCATGAATCTAGTTTCTATATTTGAATATCATAGATATGATTCCTAAATTAGATTCTTACAATGATATACTACTGTTGCATAACTTTGATTACAGTAGCATTACTTATTCATGTTGAATTGATTTATGTATGATTTACTTACCAATTATATACAAGTGATTGTAATTATTGATTTCTTTCCATATATGAAGTTACCATATATGTGATGATATGAATTGATGCATGTGTATGCTTAAGTATGGTTTGGAAAGGAGAGGTGTCCTTTCGACACTTCTGTCCTTGGACTACTACGGGAATATTATGGGATGTTTCCGGAGATGCCCTCTGGACACCTTCCTAAACTGTTGGATGACATATCTAGGATTGTCTAGTAGTGTTTGGCTAGGATGTCCTGTTATGTCAGACCCTAATCGGAGGGGTATTGAGACCGAACGACCCGTGGTAGCAATGGGGATTCATGGGCGCTCAAGACCGGTAACCAACCCGTGAGAGGACAGGAATCACATTGTGGGGGCCATTTATTGGTAGGGTTGCATATGGTTAGACTTGGGCTCACGGGCGCTTAAGACCGGTAACCAACCCGTGAGAGGACGTGAGAGCTTCCCGTTTACCATATGTGGATAACCAATAGGGTTGATGAGTCCGTAGTCGGGGACTATGAGGACTCTAGTGTGAAGGATACCGGAAAGGATCGTCGGGGACGAGGAATGGACGTATCCGGATCCGACTTGATGTAACTAAGTAGAAGACTTGCATTTGGCTAGGTTTTACCCCGACATGCGCCAGTACTTATACCAAATGGTTGTGAGAGAGTGTGTTGACTTAACCCCCCTGCCATGGTTTGTCCTGAGGGATGAAGGACCCATTACCAATCGGCTGCTCAAGACCGGTGAAATGATCCGTGAGAGAATCCAAGATATCTTAAATGGTTGAGGATGTGAGTGGACTTTCCTAAAGAAGTACGGTGCTATGACTTAAAGCATGTCTGCCAATAGAGACCAGCATACATAGAGTTAGATTCATTCATTCATTGCTTGTCTCATATCATATTGCATTTATGTTTGTTCTGGAATCCTGCCATTTATGTTATTATGGATTTTTAATCGCTTTTTCCGAGTTTCTTTGAAACTCATTCCTTTATTGTACAATGTTGTTAGACTATCCCTGCAGTACTTGAATATTATGACGGTCCCTATGAAGAAGCGCAAGGCGAGGAGGCATATCTCCAGGAAGGTGATTGCGGTTACCACAATTACTCTGAAGATCCCGCGAGTGGTTATGCTCCGTACGATGCTTAGTCCGACCATCGAGTGGAAGCGTCCTTGTGCCATTTATGAGATTTACACTTACAAGGATGTTGTCTATAAAGTGGAGAACAATTTAGTTACCCAATGTACTAGCTACTGGGATTAGATTTTATTTAGTTTATTCTCTTTAGAGCTACTTTTCCGCTGGTTGTAAAGTGGGATTTTTGCCTCACTTTACTTCTCTGTTTGATACTCTGATTATATCTATTCTTCTGATTCATTTATGATTCATTCTTTCTTTATTGGATCTATGATTTATCTTCCGCACTCTTGTTATGATTGTTCATGATTATGTTATTGTTTATGTGGGAGGTTGATCACTCGATACCTGATCTTCGGGTTGTGGATCACACTCTCGGGTATGCCAGATAGGGTACTGGCTGGGAGGGCGTGACAAGCATGCAATAGCTAGAGGAACTAATAGGAATTCGATTGGAATCATATGGCAATGTTAAACATGGACATAATACACTCTATAGCTCAGTTTGATATCAAATGGTATGATGTTAATAGGTAAAGCATGGAATACATATTTTAGGCATGAGATATAAGCATTAGCATCAATGAATGGCTAAGAGAATCATGGATTGAGCATGAGTAGGCACTTGGAGTGGTGGTTGCAAGGTTGCAGCACCATTTCAAATGTCCCATCAGCAAGATGACAATAGAAAGGAGTAGAAAATGGTAGGGTAGAGAGTGGAATGAAGAGTCTTACCTTAGTGTAGAAGATGAAGGCAAGAATCAATAATAAACTAAGTGTCTTTGATGAGATACCCTTCACACTAACCAAGGAGCTGCTTTGGGAAGCTCTCCCCACGTTCCCAGGTGAGAAAAATGATTGCAAAAGGCTCAAGGCTTGAGGTCATATTAAATAGAAAAGGAATATTCCATGGAATCATTAACTTGGCAGACTGGGACATTTTGGTCGATGCTTTTGGTCGATGGTATCGACCAAAATGATCGACCAAGATGATTTCAGCAGAAAACTCAGGTTTAGAACAGCAACTTCAAGTAGGGATTTGAAACGCTATACAAGGTCAAATTGAGTGAGGTTTTCTTCCACAATTCAATCAAGAAGTCTAGTTTCAGTAAATATATTTGGATCAAGCATGTGAGTTCATTAGGTCCACCAACTAAGCTCACCTTCTTCGATGCGCAAGCAGGATTTGCCAGACATAGTTCAGCAACTTCGGACAGGGATTTGGAGGGCTATATGGGGTCAAATGGAGTGGGGTTTTCTCCTACAAGTCCATCAAGAAGTCTAGTTTCAGGAAATATATTTGGATTGAGCACAGGAGTTCATTTGGTATTTCAACTAATTCACCCCTCTTCGGTGCGCAGATTCAAAACTAACACTGACAATGCCTTCAAGTGAGGGGCATCATCGTCAATGTCCACGGGCTTGGGTTCCGACACCAAAACATCAACCAAAAGGGTCCACAAGTATATTTTCCCCCAATTTGGGTCTTCGGACCTACAAACATAATAGGTCCCGGGCTGGGCCAAGGTTAGGATAAGGCCAGACATTACAGATCTACCCTAAGGGAAAGGCCTGACATGGCTTCCTAAGGTTTTCAAAGAGAATAATATTGAAATTAAAGTCCAACTTTTAAGGTCTAACATTGAACAAGTCTTTCTTTATCCCAAAATAAAAAGGGTGTCCGGGCTAGGTTTGGGCTGGATGTTACATTCTCCCACCCTTAAAATAATTTCGTCCTCGAAATTGGGAGAGTACTAGGCTTGTATAGAGATGAAGGTACATCACTTTTACCTTGACCTTTCTTCTCCCAAAATCTTCGGAAAACAAATAACAATAAGCCTTTTGTTAGAAACAAGGAATAAATCTAACATGCTTTGAAATCAAATCAAAAGTATGATCATGGTTTCATGGAAACTTCACAAGTATCATGGCGAAGATCAATATGAAGATCATAAAACCTTAAAATGAAAAGAGATTGTAGAGAGATGGTTGCAAGGATGCAGCATCTTCTTCATAGTCTCAATCACAAGTAATAAAACATAATAAGAGTAAAGTACCATCATGGCTTTATGAAGATTTCATAAGGATCATGGTGAAGATCAATATGAAGATCATAAAACCTTAAAATGAAAATAGATTGTAGAGAGATGGTTGCAAGGATGCAGCATCTTCTTCTAAATCTCAATCACAAAGAATAAAACATAGTAAGAGTAGATCAATACAATACATGAGAGATTACTAACCTTCGATTGAAAACAAGAGATGAAAAGCTTGAAGTCTTGAAATAATTAGAAGGAATTACAAATCATGAAGATCACACTTGATTTCTCTCAGAAATCGTCATGTGGAGAGTTCACAAGGTTATAGGGTGTATGGAGGTCCACTCTACAACAGCAGGGGTAGAAGGATCATTATACAGTGCATGGAGATCCTCTATACAATAGCATGTATAGAAAAATCAAACATGGGAATGACTTAAGATCATTCTCTCATCAAAGGGAAGAAATAGAAGGGAAAAAGATTAGCTTCGAGATAAACTTCCACCAAATGAAACTAGGCAACTCATACAACAGAGAATAAATTGAACAATGTATAAGGTAGGTATGGATTTGGCACAGTAGCAAGGTTAGGATTAGGCGGGATTTCACATTCTCCCCCCCTTAAAATAATTTCGTCCTCGAAATTGAAAGCATACCTGGACTTCCAATACGATGAGGAAACTTCTTCAGGGGTGTGATTGTTCCACCAAATCTTTACCAAGGGAAAGGAAAGTACAACGAGAAATAAGTCTAATAGGTAAAGAAGCATGGACTCTTGGCTGACTTCTCAAATAGTCAAGAGGAATTCAAACATTACTCACAGATATTTCATACGGACTAGGCAGATTCATATAGCAAGAATAAATCAAAATAACGCATATGGCCTTTATGCAATGAATCAGTAAGGATTAAATCAAGCAACACATATGATATGTACGTAATGCATAAGTAAAGAATAAATCGGAACAATGCTTGTGGTATTCATACAATGCACAGGAAACTATAAATCAAAACAATGCTTATAGGAACAATGTCCAAATTCAAAGATCACACTTTCAAAATCACAAACATACTTGCCTTCAACTGTTTAAGTCATCAAAAATCCAAACAAAGTAATAAAAAGCAATTTTCTCAAAATTGGCCAAAGCAGCAATTTTCACTTTCTTGGTCGATGCACTTTGGTCGATGGCATCGACCAAAAAAAATCTGCCCGAAAATCAGATTTAAAGGGCCCACTTCTCTTTTCTTGAAAACTTCATTTACCATTGATGCGTTTTTCATTAAAACTGAATAAAACTTGTTGCTAATGGTTAGAATCATGCATGTAGGTGATTAGAAACATGCTTCCATAACTTTTAAAGCAAGACTGAGCTTCAAACACAAGATTACACTCATTTTGGTTATCAAATCACTATTCATTTCATAAAAACCCAACTTTACAAAAACTTGTCTCATTTTCAAACCAAAATGAATTTTAACATGAAATAAATTTCTCTCCCACTCTCCATTTGGTCAAATTCCAATTTTTCAAAAAACACAAATGCAAGCCAAAAGAGGGATTTTTCTCTCTCTTACTTGCTGAATTTTCACTTTGAATATGCCAAGAAGATGGGTTTTCACCAATTAAAGTATTCTAGCATGCTTGTATAGGTCTTATGCACATGTTAGAATAATCAAATCAAAATTTTACCAAAAACGAAATTTTCTAAAAATTTACGAAAATGCCCTTCATTTAACAATCACACACTGGGACTAATTCAAATGAATTCCTTTCTTTGTTTCAACAGATTCACCATGCCTAGAGGAAGGCGACGGGTGGATAGAGGTCGAGGACATGTTCCCCGGGCAGAGGTCACGGACGAGGAGCATTTCACTACCCCTACGGCTGAGTTTCTATATGAGTACTATTTTCATGATATTCCGATCGAGCACGGACGATTGGTGGATGTAGATGATTTAGAGGTGTTTCGCATCCGAGAGAGATTAGAGGCTATGGATTGGCTTCACTTATACACCACGGTAGAACTAGTCTATTCAGATCTTGTCAGATACTTCTATAGTAACCTGACTTACCGTATAGAGGATGATCTGCGGGATGGTTCCAGGATTGTCATGGACTCTATGGTTGGGGAAAGGGAAATCGGCTTCACTACCAAAGTACTAGCCTGCATTTTGGACGTTTCGTATGTACGGGATTTCCACTGGTAGATTCTGGTTGGCATAGACATCACAGAGGCTTCGCGACGCAAGCTAGGTCAAAGGATGAGGGTGATATTGTCAAGGATGAATGACATAGAGGATGAGGATGTAGATGACAGTGATGATGGGGATGAGCATGGAGAAAATGATGATCATGATGGGGTTCCAGTTCAGGATAAGGATGTTATTGATAATCAGGGAGATGAGGATCATAGAGATGAGGATCGAGGTCAGGATGAGATTTCGAGACATGAGGAGATTCTTACACCACGCTTCTGTGAGATTGGCGATCCAACACATATGACTTCTGAGGCTCCAGGTGTGGCTTCTCATTAGTCATCGATTTACTCTATACTTGAGAGGATCGAGGCTCGACAGGAGAGGATACAGTCCTATATGTATACCTTGGGAGAGAGATTTGCACGACTGGAGGAGGAGTTCAGATCTAGGAGGGATCAGACAGATCGTCAGAGTCGATCACCTAGATAGATAGTGCTAGGAGTTTCCTTTTATGCTTTCAATGATGTATTTTCTTTCAAACTTGTAAAAATCTCCTATGTGATTAATGAAATTCAGTTTGTTTCACTTATGTTATTGTACATTATGCATTTCTTTTATTGCATTAGAAAATGAAAATGTTTAATTATGACTTATAACTCATGACGACTACTCACACCCATTACTCCCAACGACAACTCCCCACTCAGACTCATACGACAACACATGACGACAACTCAACTCAGACTCATAACAACACATAATGACAACACGGCTCACCACAAAGACTTACTCACAAGGGCGACTCTCGGCGACAAATTTTCAACTCAAGACTCAACACACATACTCAATAACTCAAAACTGACAACTTAACTCTAACCATGACTACAACCCAAGTATGAGTCATAAACTTTTAATTATTGTGTATTATTCCACCAAGATGTATTATGCTTCATTTATTCAAGTTTCTAATCCAAGTTTTCTATTATTCCATTCTAAGAAAGTTTGAGTCACTTCTGGATCTATGACTCAAGGACGCTTCCATTACTGTGTTCTGTGATTATGATTGTCCGAAAACTTGGGCTCTGATACCATCTGTCACATCCCGCCCTAAATCCACCAAGGGGATACCCTATCTTGATTACCCGGGGAGTGAATTACTATCCCGCCGATCAAGTTTAGGAATGATCATAATCACTTAGCACAATAATATAATCAAAAGCAAGAACAATTCCTTATTTCCAAATAATTTAATAATAAAAGTCGAGAAAGTACCTCAGAAGGATTCACAAATAACATCAGAGTGCGGAAAGGATTTCATTAGTATAAACAATCAAGTGTGAAAAGGAGGGAGGGAACCCATCCTATAAAAATAGCGGAAGATGGTTCGACTAAAATTTAAAGATTACAACTGGTTCACCAAATAACAAGTGAAACAACTAAGCTATAGTCCTGACAATTCAAATAAAAGTTTAAAAAGGGAATTAGGCGACATCCCATCCCTAACACACAATATAGAACAGAACTATTACAAAAAGTCCCGATCTCGGTCTACTCGTCCTTATCAACTGGTTCATCGCCACCAGTATGATACAAGTCTTCAACTCGGCCTCCAGAGGGTTGACTGCCACAGTCAACAGGTGGTAGTACTGCAGGAAAGTCTAACAAAGTATGTTGCAAAAAGGAGTGAGTTCGAAAGAACTCAGCAAGGAAATTTATTCCATAATAACATAAATCATATGATGCGCAGCATAGCATGATGCAATATGATATGAGACATATGATGCAAATATGAATCTAACTCTAAATATGCTGGTCATCTAGGGTAGACATGCTTTAAGTCATAGCACCATACTTCTTTGGGTTGTCAGTCACTCCCCCTCAATCATACAAGATATCTTGGGTCTGCCCGGGGAAGTTCGGTAAAGTCATCTCAAAAAGAACCATGGTAGGGGAATCGGTCACCGCTCTCTCACATCACCGTTTGGTATAAGTACTGGCGCATGTCACAGAAAAGCCTAGCCCAATGCAAGTCATCTACTCAGTCGTATCAACTCAGTTCCAGATACGTCCATTCCTCGCCCCCGGCGATCCTTTCCGTTATCCTTCACACTAGAGTCAGCGTAATCCCGGATTACGGACTCATCAACCCTATTGGTCATCCACAAATAGTAAACGGGAAGCTCTCACGTCCTCTCACGGATTGGTTACCGGTCTTGAGCGCCCGTGAGCCCAAGTCTAGCCATTTGCAACCCTACCAATAAATGGCCCCTTTCAGGTATCCGTAGCATGGTTTATGTCCCCTACCGGATTGGTTACCGGCCTAGAGCGCCCATCAAACCATACACTACCACGGGTCATTCGGTCTTAATGCCCTTTCGATTCGGGTCTCATACGACAGGGATATCCTAGCCATACATCTAGACAAGTCCTATGTATGTCATCCAATGATCCAGGAGAGCGTCGATGGGCATCTTCAGAGAACATCCCATACTATTCCCTCCGATGTCCAAGGACAGAAGTACCAGTAGGGCACTCCCCAATCCCAAATCATACCTAAGCAATCACATGCTTATTTCCATCCATTACATATCAACAATACATTATCATATTGAAAACATGTCATAACATCTCATAATACAATGTATAAATAAATGACAAGAATAAGTAAAGATGATAAACCAAGTAATTAAGCATGGTGCTACTGTCATAAGGTAACTACCGTAGTCATATGATGTCTGAAATCAACTAATAAGTTATGTCTACTAAGTTACCAACAATAGTGTAAAAGTCATACAGTCTATGTTATATGGAAATAACCATCCTTACCTTAAGTCTCGATGATGATAATCCAACAATCTCAAAAGAATGATCCAAAGATGGTAATAAGACCCTAGACAAACATAAATGAAAGGTTAGAAAAGAAATCGGGAAAATCGGAGGTCGAACGGATCAAAATGGAGCAAGGTTGCTGTCAGCAACAAGTTTGGTCGATGGTCTTGGTCGATGGTATCGACCAAAATGATCGACCAAAATTGTCTTCGAGACAGAATAATGGATTTTGGGGATTTTTGGTCCGAAATGAGTCTTTCGGTGTTCGGATCAATCTGGAACTTGGAGGCATACTTAACAACAGTAGTAGGACACTATAAATCAAGGAATTAACCCAATCCAATGGTCTAATTAAAAAGCCCCAATTTGAGCTATCAAGTTCAAGTGATAAACATCATGGCATGAGTTGGAATTGATTGCATTGATGAGGAATAGCATGCAATAGCTAGAGGAACTAATAGGAATTCGATTGGAATCATATGGCAATGTTAAACATGGACATAATACACTCTATAGCTCAGTTTGATATCAAATGGTATGATGTTAATAGGTAAAGCATGGAATACATATGTTAGGCATGAGATATAAGAATTAGCATCAATGAATGGCTAAGGGAATCATGGATTGAGCATGAGTAGGCACTTGGAGTGGTGGTTGCAAGGTTGCAGCACCATTCCAAATGTCCCATCAGCAAGATGACAATAGAAAGGAGTAGAAAATGGTAGGGTAGAGAGTGGAATGAAGAGTCTTACCTTAGTGTAGAAGATGAAGGCAAGAATCAATGATAAACTAAGTGTCTTTGATGAGATACCCTTCACACTAACCAAGGAGCTGCTTTGGGAAGCTCTCCCCACGTTCCCAGGTGAGAAAAATGATTGCAAAAGGCTCAAGGCTTGAGGTCATATTAAATAGAAAAGGAATATTCCATGGAATCATTAACTTGGCAGACTGGGACATTTTGGTTGATGCTTTTGGTCGATGGTATCGACCAAAATGATCGACCAAGATGATTTCAGCAGAAAACTTAGGTTTAGAACAGCAACTTCAAGTAGGGATTTGAAACGCTATACAAGGTCAAATTGAGTGAGGTTTTCTTCCACAATTCAATCAAGAAGTCTAGTTTCAAGAAATATATTTGGATCAAGCATGTGAGTTAATTAGGTCCACCAACTAAGCTCACCTTCTTCGATGCGCAAGCAGGATTTGCCAGACATAGTTCAGCAACTTCGGACAGGGATTTGGAGGGCTATATGGGGTCAAATGGAGTGGGGTTTTCTCCTACAAGTCCATAAAGAAGTCTAGTTTCAGGAAATCTATTTGGATTGAGCACAGGAGTTTATTTGGTATTTCAACTAATTCACCCCTCTTCGGTGCGCATATTCAAAACTAACACTGACAATGCCCTCAAGTGAGGGGCATCATCGTCAATGTCCACGGGCTTGGGTTCCGACACCAAAACATCAACCAAAAGGGTCCACAAGTATATTTTCCCACAATTTGGGTCTTCGGACCTACAAACATAATAGGTCCCGGGCTGGGCCAAGGTTAGGATAAGGCCAGACATTACAGATCTACCCTAAGGGAAAGGTCTGACATGGCTTCCTAAGGTTTTCAAAGATAATAATATTGAAATTAAAATCCAACTTTTAAGGTCTAACATTGAACAAGTCTTTCTTTATCCCAAAATAAAAAGGGTGTCCGGGCTAGGTTTGGGCTGGATGTTACACACATCCTCCACTTCCCATTCGCCTTTTTTACCATTACCACGTTGGCCAACCAAGTTGGGCACTCAATTGGTTCGATGAAACCAGAATTCTTAAGTTTTTCAACTTCGCTTCGAACGGCTTCATACTTTTCAGTGGAGAAATTTCTTCTTTTCTGTATCACTGGTTTCGCCTTAGGGTCTATCCAGAGTTTGTGCTCTGCAATGGCCCGATCGATTCCGGGCATGTCCTCAGCAGACCATGCAAGTACATCTTTATTCTGTTGAAGAAAAAACTTCAACTCATCTTTAAATTCTTCCAGCTGTTCAGACCCGATATAAGTAATCTTTTTCTCATCCTCGGTACACAGCTGGATTTGTTCCAGCTTCTCCACTGGTTCGGGTCTTTGCATCTCTGTCTCTTCCCGATCATCTCGAACTTCTATGGGGAGGGCAGTTACCTTCCTCGGGCCCTCCTCGTCTTTTAAATAGGCAACATAACACTGCCGAGAGATCTTCTGGGTCGAGGAGACTTGACCAATTCCCATATCGGTCGGGAATTTTATCTTCAGGTGCTTTGTCGAAACAATAGCACCTATCTTAGATAAAGATGGTCGCCCGAGGATCATATTATAAGCTGGCAGTTCCCGAACCACCAAAAAATTGATTCGGACAGTTGTTTCCTTAGGAAAACTTCCAATGGATAAATCCAACTGGACCGATCCTTCCGCCACTGCAGATGACCCTGCAAAACCATATAGATGTGTGGATGAAAGTTTCATCAAGTCCTGATCCACCTTCAATTTTTGATACACTTCGTAGGAAATTAGGTCAGCTGTAGACCCTATATCAATCAAAACTCTATGCACTTCCCGTCGTGCAATCTCTACCTTGATGACTATAGCATCATCATGAGGTAAACAAACATCTCTTTCGTCTTCCTCGCTAAAGGTGATAGAATCTTCACCATTCAGCTTCTTCCGCTTCTGCGTCTCTCCGGTTCCAACAAATTTGGATTTTGTTTTCAGACTCCGTAGTGATTCGGGCTCTGGTCCCCCGAAGATGGTAAGGATCGGTGACCGAGTAGCTTCAATCACCTCCTTGCCTTTCTTAGACTTCGGGGCCTCCCTTGATCGTTCCGAACTAACCGAACGATCCCTTTTAGGAGCAGCCGCACGTGGCTCACGTGGCTCCTCCCTTCTTCTCGCTAACGAAATCGGACAGATGTCCCCGAGATATCAATCTCTCAATATCCGCCTTCGTATGACGACAGTCATTAGTATAATGACCATAGTCCTTGTGGAATCGGCAATACTTTTCTCGATCCTCGTTGCTCTCCGGGTTTCAAAAGAATTTTAGGCGGCCACTTTAAAATATTTTTTCTTTTGAGGATATTTAAAATATCAGCCCAAGGAGCATTCAATGGAGTGTACTCACTTTTACCGGGGACCTTTGGCGCCAAGGCTGAGATTTTCCAACCCGATCACGAACATTTTTCTTGGGCTTCGCTTCGCTCAGAGCCTTCCGTTCCTTATTGGAGACTTTATTATCTCCTTGACGCGCATCTAGAATCTCCATGACTTCAGCCTCGCTTCGGCATCTCTGTACCAACTCAACATAAGTCGCAGGCATATCCCGTAGTAATAACTCCAGGAGTTTCCGATTAGTGAGTCGCGTGAATAGAGCAGTTTTGGCTACTTGTTCATCCAAATTTTCTATCTCCATCGTCACTTTGTTGAATCTTTTCGAAACTCTCCGATTGATTCGCTCTTTCCTTGTTTGACAAGAAACAAGGTTTCTTCCGTTTTCTTGACCTCGTATTCCACTCCGGAATCGCCCTATGAATTGGCGCGCCAATTCGTCAAGTTTTACGATCCTCCCGGAGGGGAGGTTCGAAAACCACTTTGTGTTTGCTCCGAGTAAGTGATGAACCAAAAACCTTGCATAAAATTTCATCAGAATTACCTGAAACTGCCATGGTCTGTTGGTAATAGCCGATGTGAGCTGTTGGATCTCCGGAGCCATCGAATGTTGAAAAGGTAGGCAAACGGAAGTTACGGGAAACTGATATCCCGCAATTGGCTTGGCAAAGGGAGTCTTCCGAATGACTGAGTAAATATCCTCAGTTATTCTTCCCTTAGCCAACTGCCCTAATTTCTCATTGATGTTGGCCAATTCCCGACCAACTGGGTCGGGTGATCTTCAACAATATGATCACGACCTCGATTAACACCATCATCCAGTGCTACTCGATCATCACGAACAGCCCGTCCTTCCCGAGCATTCCTCTCGTCGCGAACTGCTCGATCATCACAAACGGTTCTTCTGACAGTGGGTGAGTGAGTTCTTACCCCTATATCCAACCTTGTGTTTGAATCAGTTGTACTCTCTTGCGGTCTGTCAAACCGATCGTCTCGCCTCGGTTGATCATCGATCCTCCTAAGTCCTCGGTCTCCTTCACGGAAATTCTGATCGATATTCCGGTCTTCAGCCAATCTCTGGTCACGTGGCAATGCACGTCTCCCTGAATCGCGCTGATCAGGCTCTTGTGGTAAAACCACTCGTCTGGTGAGCATGCGGAGTGCTTGGCTCACCTCCAAGAGTTGAATCTTTACCTGATCCAATTGATCTTGGATTGTATCAGGAGGAGGATTACGTCCTCCCTGGCCACCATCTACCTCCATAGGATTTTGGCTTTCCTGGGGAATATCTGGATTATTCACTCCAAGGATCTGAACACCGGAATTGCGTTGTCCAGCGGCTGCTGCGGCTGCTGATCTAGTCACCATGGCTTTTCAAGTTGTTTCCCACAGACGGCGCCAATTGATGCGTCCAAAATCTGCTCAGCCCTTAGATCTCCTCGTGATGTCCTGCAAAACGAAAGCGTCAGATGTGGCCCGACCGCTGGGGTCGGGAGTCCACCTCCGAAGGCTAAGTCAGTTGATGAACTTAATCACAAATGGCTCTGCTAGAAGCGCGGAGCTTAAGGAATGAAGAACTCGGGAAAGGTGATCTAGGTAGCGGATCGCCGATAGTTTAGGTCTATCAGTATGTATCTGAACCTGAGTCTCAGATAGTATTCTTTTTTCGATCCCCTCACCTTGTATGGTAGTGAGGTTTATATAGAGCGTACCTTCGAATCTCCTTTGTTGGATGCACTTGAGCCTTCTTCGGGTAGTCGTTGGATCTTATCAGTTAGATCTGTTGAGCAATAGACTTCTACTAGTTTGGGCTAGTAGAGGACTCCTGAGATAACCTTTAGGTTATGCGATGATTATCCCTTCGATAATGATTATCCGCAGCCGTCAATTCGAGTCTGCCATCATTAGGGTGATTACCCTAATCCATAAGTAGGATTAGGGCACGCTTGCAGCCGAATAAGCTTTCTTCTTCAGCAAGCCATCTTCCGGATCCGGTTCGCTCGGGAGCGAGTCGGATCTCTCCGTCTCGACCAGGGTCGAGGGTCGGACCAGGTATGAACCCGGTCTGATCATAATCTCTCCATATCAGTTATAGATCAATTCCCATTAAAAAAATTAAAAATCATTCCACATTGTAAAAATTACACCCACTTTATAAAAATCAAGAACTCAAATAGTAAGTAGTAACATAGAAACTACAAGTTCATTCCTCAGGCTCCACCAGATAGTCCTCCTAAAACAAATCTTCAAACTAAAAACCCCTTTAAATTCCAACTTGTGCTCTAATTGATTGTTTTGAAATTGGGTTCTTATTTTGTGAGAATGTTGATTTTTCCCCCTTCTACGAAATCCATATTTTTTTTTTGGTTGGTATTTAGCTTGATATGCAAAGAAATACCTTTGGATTGGATAAATATTTACTTAATTTAAACGAACTTGGTACATTCAATTTGGCATTCATACTTAATCCTTCTAATTGTCATTTACAAGTAATAGAAGACCATTTGATCTTTGGATTCATACTCATTTTTATGATAGTCTATACCAACTACCTAGTGGTAATATGATAACTCAAACAATATTTAATGTAAAACTATAAAGCGGGTTGTAAAATGGTTTATAACGGGTTACAGTTTGGGTTCGGGTTGGTGCGGGCTATGCCACCCTCAGCCCAGACACGGCCCATTAAGGTTCGGTCCAGGTCGGTTTGGACTATAACGGGCTGGTCCGGTTCGGTTTTAATGGTTCAGGCTACAAATTGACACCCCTAGGATAGATTATTGCAATTGTTGCTCTTCAACGAGGAATTCCTAGTAAACGCGAGTCATCAACTCGCGTTGACTATGTCCCTGCCCTTTGTACACACTGCCTATCGCTCCTATCGATTGAATTGTCCGGGGAAGTGTTCGAATCGCAGCGACATGGGCGATTCGCTGCCAGTGACGTTGCGAGAAGTCCACTGAACCTTATCATTCATAGGAAGGAGAAGTCGTAACAAGATTTCCATTGGTGAACCTATGGAAGGATCATTGTTGATACCTGTCCAGCAGACAGACCCACGAACACGTCTCGACACGCCCTAGAGAAGGGGGCGGGGTGGGTCTCTCCCCGCCCTTGGGCCCCGGTGGGCCGAGCACCATCAATGCCACCCGGTCTAAACACAAATGCTAGGGCAGACAACGCCAAGGAATATCACAACGGAACGGGCGTGTGCCTGCTGCGCCCTCAACGCAAAGGGCCTCATCCAACATCCGAATCTCACAAGAGACTCTTGGCAACGGATATCTTGGCTCTCGCATCGATGAAGAACATAGCAAAATGCGATACTTGGTGTGAATTGCAAAATCCCGTGAACCATCAAGTCTTTGAACGCAAGTTGCACCCTAGGCCATTGGGCTAAGGGCACGCTTGCCTGGGCGTCACACATCGTGTCGCCTGCCCACCCCCACCCCTAGTCTTGGGACATGTGAGGAGCAAAGTCTAGCCCCCTGTGTCCCGTTAGGGGTGCGGCCGGCCCAAAGGTAAAGGCCCCCTGGGTGGAGAGCGTCACGACGAGTGGTGGTAGAAGCACTATGCCATTAGTCCGGACATCGTGCACATGTCGCCCACCCTAGGAACTGACGACCCTAACGAAGCGCTTTGGCTCTCCGACCACAACCCCAGGTCAGGCGGGGCTACCCGCTGAGTTTAAGCATATCAATAAGCAGAGGAGAAGAAACTTATGAGGATTCCCCCAGTAACGGCGAGCGAACCGGGAAGAGCCCAACTTGAGAATTGGGCAGCCTCGTCATCCAAATTGTAGTCTGTAGAAGCGTCCTTAGCTGTGGATAGGGCCCAAGTCCCCTGAAAGAGGGAGTTGGAGAGGGTGAGAGCCCCGTCGTGTCAGGACCCTGCCGCACCATGAAGCGCTGTCGGCGAGTCACGTTGTTTGGGAATGCAACCCCAATCGAGCGGTAAATTCCATCCAAGGCTAAAAAAGTTTATCAATCAACAAAAGAAAGAACAAGTCTTCACAAGTCTTATAGATTTGATTATCATCAAGGTTCAAATTTTGACATACCTGCACTAGGTTATTCTTTGTAGGAAAAAGTACAGCTTCTAATCTTTGACTATATATGCTGCAAGAGAATTAATTTAAAAGTGAATAACTCAATCATCCGCAGTAGGAAAACCCAATCTCTAGAATAAATAAATATCTTACAAGAATAAGAATGAAATGAACAATTGGATCAGGGATATTAAACGCAAGTAACACAATACCTAAGAAGCCACTGAACAACTCTTTCTGCAGCAATATCAGAAGGAACAAAGCTAAACTTTCTGAATGAATAACGCCAATGAAAAGGTCTCAACCTCCTGTTTACACTAAAAATTTTACACCTTGACCTTCAATGAAAAGGAGTTCAAAATCAAAACTGTAAAATAAAGCAAGGATTGCCATTAAAAATCCATCATGTATATATGTTAAAATTAACCTACCTTCAAATTACTGAACGAAATCTTTCCCTTCTATGAAGTCCAAAAACCAGGTTGTCCTCGTGCTTCAATTTTCTTTCAATCACTGCAATTTGACAACCATTCTACTTCAAAGAGATAATGAATGGATATGCAAATACGTTCATAAATTTTAACAAATGTAGTCTCTATGGTAGACATGCATTAAGTTACAACACCTGCCAACTTTGGCCAGTCTTGTCACTCTCCCTTATGGCACCCAAGCCATCTTTTGGGTTCTCTGCGGTAATGGGATTATGTCACATCATACCGTGACTGGAGCTTAGATCACCACTCGAACACCTAAGAATTGGCACATGTTAGGGATAAGTCAAGCCAAAATGCAATGTCAACTATGTCTCTTACTACATGTGGTCTGGATACCTTTCCTCGTGCCTAGTGCTCTTTTGGTTCAATTTGTTCTCCACTTGGGAATGTTATTCCTCATGGCACTCAAGCCGTCTTTTGGACTACCATTCCTTAACCCTATAGTCATCCACATATGTTGGGACGGATGCCTCTCATGTCTCCTCACGACACTCAAGCTGTCTTTTGGACTACCATTCCTTAACCCTATAGTCATCCACATATGTTGGGAAGGATGCCTCTCATGTCTCGTCATGGCACTCAAGGCGTCTTTTGCACACCCCATAAGCCCAACCTAACTTATGCAACTCTACCACTACATGATAACAGTGGGCCTGTATGATACTCATAGGACCTAGCCACTGCCATCACGGGTCACTCAGCTTCAATACACTACCGAAAGGGTAGTAATACTCATCAAGGTTTACTAACCAATACATTTAGACACTTATTGACCATGCACATAGTAAGTCATAATGGATGCATAGGCACTATGGGTAATGGGTGAACCCACTACCCCAGGTTGGTATATACATATATTTATGTAGCACTTTACCACCCAATTTCTAATGTCACATCCACCCAATCAGTACCCTACCTGGCATACCCGAGTGTGTGATCCACAGCCCCGAAGATCAAGTATCGAGGTAATCAACCTCCCACATAGACAATAACATAATCATGAACATAAATAATTAATGCGCAAAAGATAAACAAAAGATCCAAATAAGGAAAGAATAAATCATATGTAATCAGAGTACGAAAGACAATCAGAATGTCTAAATCAAAAAGTAAAGTGAGGCGGAATCCCAATCTACAACCAGCGGAAAGTAGATCGCAAATCAAAAGAAAGATTACATCTGTTTCTAAGATAGGAAAGAAAGAAATAACAATCTAAACTAAAGTCTATTCTATCTTATAAAGAACGTTTTCATAAACATAGACTTCATCAATGACGCTCAGACGTTCCCACTCCACAAGTAGGGCTAATCCTGGTAACAAGCAAAACCACTTGAGGAATCCTCAATGTAATCTTCATGGTTGCCAGCACCTTGCGTGAAGTACGCCTCTTCAGTTAGCGCTTCCTCGAATTGACCTTCATAGTCATCAGTACCTGTAGAGTAGTCTAACAATACATTGTACAAAAAGAATGAGTTTCAAAGAAACTCAGTAAGGCAGTTAATCCATAACAACATAAATAGCAGGATTTCAAAACAAAGTAAAATGCTATATGATATGAAACACATGATGCAATATGATTCTAACTCTATGTATGCTGGTCTCTATTGGCAGACATGCTTTAAGTCATAGCACCGTACTTCTTTAGGAAGGTCTCATCACACAATGCCTTTTGGTAGTGGGTCCGGCATCCCTCGGGACATTCCATGGCTGAGGGTTAAGTCACCACTCTCTCACATCACCATTGGTCTAAGTACCGGCGCATGTCAGGGTCAAAGCCTAGCCAAATGCAAGTCTCCTACTTAGTTACATCAAGTCAGATTCAGATACGTCCATTCCTCGCCCCTGGTGATCCTTTCTGGCATCCTTCACACTAAAGTCCTCATAGTCCCTGACTACGGACTCATCAACCCTATAGGTCATCCACATATGGTAAATGGGAAGCTCTCACGTCCCCCCACGAGTTGGTTACCGGTCTTGAGCGCCCGTGAGCCCAAGTCTATTCATATGCAACCCTACCGATAACTGGTCCCCACAATGTTATTCCTGTCCTCTCACGGGTTGGTTACCGGTCTTGAGTGCCCACGAATCCCCATTGCTACCACGGGTCGTTTGGTCTCAATACCCCTCCGATTAGGGTCTGACATAATGGGACATCCTAGCCAAACACTACTAGACAGCCCTATATATGTCATCCAACAGTTTAGGAAGGTGTCCAAAGGGCATCTTCGGAAACATCCCATAATATTCCCGTAGTTGTCCACGGACAGAAGTGTCAAAAGGACAGCTCTCCTTTCCAAACCATACTTAATCATACACAAACATAAATCCATAACATCACATATATGGCAACTTCTTATATGGAAAGAAATCAATAATAACATCCAACTTGCATAAATTTGGTAAGTAAATCATACATGAATCAATTTAGTATAAACTAGTAATGCTGCTGTAATCAAGGTAATGCATCAGTAATATATCAGTGTAAGCATCTAATTAAGGAAATAAACTAACAAGATTCAAATATAGAAACTAGGACATGCAATCTATGTAGTTAAGGAAATAACCATCCTTACCTTATATAACTCGCAAAGGATCTTGGGGAATCAAGTAAGACCTTGACTAAACTTGGAAAGGAAGTCCTAAACAAGTATATACAACATATTAGGAAAGATACCTAGAAGGAAAGATATCAAAACATCCAAAACATACCAAATATGAGGTTGCTGTACTCATTGGTTGATTGGATTGGTCTACCTGCTCAGTAGACCAATGAGTCGACCAACAAAGACAGTGGCCTTAAAAAATCAGAGTTTTTAGAATATAAAACCGAATTTGGTGGTTCTAAAGGGTACTAAACAAGGGGGAAACTATAATGGCAGTATACTAGTATATAGAGGACTTTAAAACACTAATCAAATCAAGTCTTCAAGTTACAAATTAGGAAACAAAAAGTTACCATAATTAGATCAATCATGGTTCTTGAAGAATTCATAGTAAAATCATGGACAAGAACAATAAGATGATGGATCACTGTTTGTGATAAAGGAATCATGAAAAACATTCTTAGATCTTCAAGAAAATTAGATCTAAGACTGAAGAACATCAATCTAAATAAGGAAAGAGAATGAATACAAGTTTTCCTTCAAAAGCGAGTGATGATCTTGATGAAGATCATCCACCAAGCTTTAAATCCTTAGGATAAGAGAGGAAAAGAGTATAGTGATGGTTGCAATAGAGATACAACATCACTACTACTGTCCTCAATCAGAAAAGGAAATAAAAATAATGAAGAATCGAAGATGAAACACAGAAGAGGATGATCACATACATTTTTGTGTAAAAGCACGAGATTTGACGAAGATCCGTCAAGATAATCACCAAGGATGCAAGGGAGATGACTTGCAGAGGGCTCTAGTACGTTCCAAAGAGTTTGGAGGCAGAAAATACGAAGTAGACTCGAGATTGAACTTAAATAGAGCAAGCAAAGACCTAATTAGCAAAATCAGATCCCATTGGTCGACTGGTCCGGTCGACCAATGCAACCAATCACGATAAGTCCAAAACAGGGAAATGAAGGCTCAGATCAAATCCAAAGATAAAGGGGTTTTGCACACACACCAAGTGACTTACCTAGTAGGTAGAAATGCCTTCGAACCATGACAGAGAGCACTCCAAGTCCATCAACTAATTCCATATTCATCAGGATGCAGTTTCCATAATGGAACACTGACATCAACACTCATGGATTCTAAGCCAGCCACCAAGTCTTCCACTGGGATGACCCATAACTGACTATTGCTTTACTTCGGGTTGTCGGACCTACAAACAACAGGGTTTCCGGGTCAAGGTTAGGGCTGGGTTTTACATCTAATCACGTCATAACCACGGTCATCATTTGAATAAATTGAATAGTAACATAAACATAAACATCAAATTACCTCTCTTTTGTGCAAACTCTCACACAATTCATAAGAAAATATTCGACATTTGAAATAATAGGAAATCAAATAAAATCAAATACACAATACAAGATAATGTATTCTTCATCTATCAATGACAATAATGATTTCCAAATTCCCAAGAAATCCACAAATTCAAGAGTGTAAACAATCCACAATAACCTTAGAAACATAAAGACTAAGTTATGTTCAACTCGAAAAATGAACTATGTATCAAACGAACATGACTTGTGCTCCTGGATAGGGAGCGGCAAGTCAAGCCTTCCAGGGCTGGTTGACCGGTGATCGAGTCTACCGCCCACTGGTAGCGACCAAAATGCCCTAGTTTGAGCTCATTTCGAAATCAAATCGATTCGGGGGGGGTTCAGACTTCAGTGGAACATTAGTATTGTCCCAAAAACACCTTCAATAATCCCAATTAGTCCCAAATCTGAAGTCCCAATTTGGTTTCAGAGAGCCACTTGCAGGCATCTAAGAGAGATGAATCAATTTCAAAATGAAAAGAGAGCATGATTCATCACTTAATGGGGTTGGGAAACATGAAGGGGACTAGTATAGCATTCATTACAACCCAATTTCTACAACTTCAATCATTATTGCAAAGTCCATCAAAATACCATGAAAAGTAGTTCAAATAAAGGGTTTCTAGAGTCCTCTTACCTCAACAAGCGATTATCCTCACAAACCGACTTTGGCACCGTCTCACGTGGAAAAATCTCCCCAACTTCCAAGCTCTTCTCCTCTCCCATGCTCTCAGCCTCCCACTAGCATAAATAATTCGTTTATGAGGTGAGAAAGCAATAAAATTGGGCTTTTTGACTTAAAATCCAGAACCTGCCCTTTTCTAGGTAGGGGGCAGTCGGTCAAACAGAGCAGTCTCCCAATCAACCACCCTATATCCTTCACATGCTAAAGAGAATTTTAATGGGCTTCGGAGGGTAGGTTCCTGTAAACATGGTTGAATCAATGGTATACTTTACCTTGGCATTGGAGTCATCTAGCATTGTTTTCATGCATGCCAGAACCTCCTTTTTATGCCTTTCAAACTAACTTTCTCTCTCCTCTTGAAGTCAAATAAGGTCCCCGGGTCTTTTTCTAGTTCATCCATGTCCATAGGTTCGATTTTCAAACTCCCGGCTCAACTCAAATGGTCCAAAAGAGCCTTCCACTTGCACTTATGGTTCACGGACCTGAAACGGTGGGTTAGTAAGTTAGGATTTTAGGGGATTTTCCATCTAGTGCATGCCTTGCAGCATAGGGATATGCCCAAAGAGAGGGTGTAGACTATAGTGTAGGCTACAAAGAAGTCATTTTCACACAATCCCTTGTGTTAGAATGACCTCATTTTGCCTCATGCTTGGATTTGGAAATCTACTAGATGGACATTAATAATATCTTTTCCTCAGTGGAGAACTAGACGATGAGTCCTTTATGACTCATCCAATGGGTTTTATGATCAAGAAATAAGGGCTCAAAGCATGTTGTCTCAAATATTCATTCTATGATCTTAAACAATTATCACCATACATGAAATTTGATCATTCTTTGACCTCTATTATGTAAAGGATGGCTTCCTTATCCAATTATGTTGAAAACATCCTATATGTTGGAAACAATATTGACATTTTTATCACCAATTAGAAGTGGTTGTTCTATATTTTCTTGACATGAAGGGCATGGGTTGGGCCAACTTTGTGTCGTGCCTGAAGTTTGTGAAGGAATGCAGTAGGAGATTCCTTGGTATGGTAGGTCTTACTAGACTTATGTAAGGAAAATCGCTTGAGCGATTTCATGTAAGAAACTTGAAACCCATAGACACTCCAAAAACCAGAGGTCCAAGGTACCCAATGCAATATACAATCTGATGCACGCGATGTTGTGCACCCATGCAGGTATATGCTATGCAGTCGAGATGATTATTCATTACAGAATATTCTAGGACTAGGTCAATGATTAGAAAAAAGGAGAATCCTTTGATCACTTTGTAGGGATGTAGACCTGAAGCTCGCCTATAGTGGTTCTTATTTGAGATTAAGAGGTTAAAGTACTTTGGCTAGTAAAAGAGATGGTGTAAGTCCATATTGAGATTTACTTTTGTTCTGAAAGACAAGGTCGTTGCTTGATGTGTCAAGAAAAGACCCACATTGCCCTATCTTTGGTAGAGTAAAAGTATGTTGTTAATTAGCAACGATTTATGATGCTATTCATGCTTAATAGTTGGTTGGTTGAGCGACGCTATGCACATGCACTAAAGAAGCATAGAAGAGCTAACATGAGATCCTAGAATTCTATAGGAAGGTCGAACACATTTGATATCACTACATTTAGGATATGGTTGCGCAAATATGAAGTGATCCTAAAGTATATCTCTGCTAGTAATTTGTTGACTAAACCTTTTGATGAAGCCCATTACTAGAGATGTTTTTTGTTATTCACATAAGGAACTTGGGATTGAAGAAGATTAGATATGTATGTTCTTCATTGCACACTTTTATTGATGGATGGACATTTAATTGTTTCACTTACATTGAACATAGTCAGAGTGATATTGTTTGTACACATATATTTATATAAAAATGTCACCAAGTATGGAATTGACCCACTCACATGAGTAATTCAGCTTGTCGCTTGTGGATAGTAAACTGAGGCTACGGGTTTGTAAGGCTTTAGGGGGGCTTTAAAACCAATTAGGGGCACCTTAGTAAGGACTAAAATGAGACCTCTCTGGTTGAACACGGAGACATCACATTTCCATGTTACTTGTGTTGTAGCTAAATGTGAATCTTTTACAATTGGTTGTAAAGGTATTAGGTTAGGTTCTTTAGGTAGCAACTGAACCAAGATTCGTATGTCGTTTTTTTCTTTTATGACATGCCCATTTCAATGGGATTTACGCTATAGCATGCATCTTTGTCGCATGTGTTGAAGTCAACCGACGATAAGAGTGACAAAATGGATCCCTACTTCGTCATTGTGTGAGCCATTAGGATCACATTCAATTGATCCTACTTGTGCTCTTCACTTTAGACTATGCCATAAAGAGGTCACCCAATGATGCTACTTTAGCATGTTCCTTAGGATCAGGGATGATGTGGTAGGGCAAGACTAGGAAAGTAGTTGGGGATAATACAAATAGTATGAGGGCTTGGGTAAACTTTTCGTTATATACCTTACAATGATGTGACTCACTACCCGAGCGACATGTAATATTGATAATGTCATGAGTACATCATATGAGATTAGTTCACACTACTCATTATGAGGGATCGAGAGTGCGGAACTGGGTATAGTTGAATTGTTTAGGGTATAATGAGATAATTCCGAGTGATATTTTATGTTGATTAAATGGAGACTTGATATAACACTTTTTCCCTAGATTGTCTCTTAGGTCGCACACTGTAACAACCGTGACTAAAGCATAATACCGAGTGATTTTATTTTGGAATCAATGTATGTTCCATGCCATTACACGACCTGCGTGCGTTACACAACCTTAACATACATTCTTATCCAAAACACCTACTAACTCATCACACATAATGCTAATATGATCATGACATGTCTTGATGAATCATATGCAAACAATGCAAGATTATATGAAAAAATGAATTTTCAATATAGTCCATTATCAAATCGATACATAATAGAACAATAAACAACCCAATAAAACCCAAATCTAAAGACATATTCATGCTTATAGAAGAGATCAGTAAATTCAAGGAAGAGATAAATTACTGGTAGATCATGATAACCTCGTAAAATAAAATCTAAAAGAAATACATATTTATACTCAAAGACAAGATGCTAATAAATCAAAGATAATCTCATACGACATAATCTAAAATGTATTCATACTTAAGACCAAACTATTTGTATATATATATATATATCAATTACTAATAGATTATGTAAAATCGAATATCGTTTAAAAAATATTCATAACCAAGATCAAATTATTAAATAAAAAGAACAAATCAAATACTAATAAATTTTGTAAATCTAAAATCATCTAAAACTTATTCATAGAACTAGATTTATAAATGCGTTTTAGATGATTACTAGATTTATATGATTCATTAGTAATGCGTCCAAAATCTGCTCAGCCCTTAGATCTCCTAAGAATGACCTGCAAAACAAAGCGTCAGATGTGGCCCGACCGCTGGGGTCGGGAGTCCACCTCCGAAGGCTAAGTCAGTTGATGAACTTAATCACAAACGGCTCTGCTAGAGCACAGAGCTAAAGAATGAATAACTGGAATACGATTCAGACAATAAGCATCTGAGTGTTTTCATCCGTCCCTCCCTTGTGGGGAGGTAATGTCTTATATAGAGTGTACCTTCGAATCTTCTTTGCTAGATGTATTTGAGCCTTCTTCGGATAGTCGTTGGATCTTAACTGATAGATCCGTTGAATGATAGACTTCTACTAGTTTGGACTAGTAGATGACTCCTAGGATAACCCGACTGTTATCTGGTGGTTATCCATATGATAGCGATGATCGACAGCCGCCGAATTCTCCTAGCCGTCATTAGGTTGATTAACCTATTTCGAAAGTATCGGATTAGGGCGTGCTTGTGATCGAGTAAGTTTTCTTCCTCAGCAAGCTATCCCATGGACCCGGCTCACTCGGAAGCGAGTCAATTCCTTTCGTTCCGACCGGAGTCGAGGGTCGAACCATGAATGAACATAGTTCGATCATATTTTCTCCATATCAATTAGTAATTAATCTATTCTTTAAATTAAATAATTTAGATGATGTTAGATTTATATAATTTATTAGTAATTAATTTGTTCTTTTTATTTAATAATTTGATTATAAATATGTTTTATGATGTTCAATTTGCAAAATTTATTAGTAAATGATTTGTTCTTTTTATTTAATAATTTGATTTTGCGTATGAATACATTTTAGATTATGCCTATTTTAATTTATTAGCATATTGTCTTTGAGTATAAATATGTATTTTTTTAGATTATGTTTTATGAGATTATCATGATTTACCAGTAATTTATCTCTTCCTTGAATTACTAATTTGTTCTATAAGCATGAATGTGTCTTTAGATTTGGGTTTTATTGGATTGTTTATTGTTATATTATGTATCGATTTGATAATGGACTATATTGAAAATTTATTTTTCCATGTGATTTTGCATTATTTGCAAATCAAGACATATCATGATTATATTTGCATTATGTGTGATATTGAGTTAGTATGTGTTTTGGATGAGATGGTATGTTAAGGTTGTGTAGCATGCACAAGCCATGTTAGGTTTCATTTAAGGAGAGATCGGAGTCCTTGCGTGGTTTGGGTTGGGAATAGGAGGAGGAGGTGTCCCTTGTCTCTTTCGCAGCATCCTTACATTTGAATCTGCAAAAACAAGCCAAGGACAGAGATATGAGTGTGCAGAAGAAGCAGATACATATCTGTCTAGAAAACGAACTAGGTGTTGGTCCTAAAATTGCCGGAGGCTTTGAACCTTAATCTTCGCACCAAATCACTCAGATCTGGATCGATCTGGCTCGCTCTACACTCAATCAACCTCTCGCTCCTAAAAAATAGAACACCAGTGAGAAACAAAGCCGATCGTCTTGATCGGCCCGTCTCCGACGATCTAGTCAGTAGATGATCAGAAGTGAGCTCTCAGAGCTTTAATGGAAAATAAGCGAGAATTAACGAAGAGTGTGAATATTCGAATGACCTTACCTCTCATGAGCATCTTGGCCCTATTTATAGACTTTAATATGTTGTCTCTTATCACTGATGACAGTCGGATGGAAAGTATAGATCGGATGGCTAAGATTAAGCATTTGTTTAACCTTTGGGCGGACCCTTAAATTCATTCATCTCATCAGCTGAATCCGGTTAAACCTGATTAGACTGGTATAAACCGGAAGTGGATATTTTAGTCACAACACTAGGTTATAAGTTATAACTACCCACACCTGCAGAAACTATTTCCAGCTGCATTTGCATGAAAAAGCAAACACTGATGAGGTCTACTAGAATGAGGCAACGAGAAAAAGTAGAGATACCCGTATCTTCTACCTAGACAAGGACGTAGACAACACCTCTCCTAGAGCTTTTCTTTTATGTATAGTGTCCTGCGTAGAGTTAGAAAGAAAGAGAGAAAGACCTTGCCTCTCTCGTCTCTGCCCTGCCGTTTACCAACACTTCCAGAATCATGGTTCCCACTACCTCTATTTAACAATTGAAACTATCTGTAGCCTTTTGAAATGTGAGTAGTCCAAAACTTCTGCTGTTTGTCGAAATTAAGGTCAACTCTTTTATTAAAAAAAAAATGAAATTAAGGTAAACTCCGTACTTCATATTTGTCTTGATATGCAACTTTATTTCCTTTAGATGGTTACGCATGAGATGATATATAGTCAACCATGAGACTACAGGGATATTTCTGGTAAAACCCTGAAGGCAACCTTTCCTCGAGCATATACAGCCGGCAAGAGTTTCACTTTATCTCAAACACATCGACATGAGGCATCAATGATCGACTCTTGTAAAACCCCGTCTGCCAACTTATTTGGTGGTTTAGGTCAACCTAAAACTCTACAACACTTTAACACAAGACATCAAAGGATAACTAGGACTCTACAAGAACACAGCCATGAGAATCCTAAATGATTGAGGAACGAGGACACTAGGCTGGACGAATCTCTATATAAGAGACTAACACTAGCATATTTAATTACAAATATCACTCTTTCTCTCCCATAGACGTAGGTTACTTTGTTCGATCGATCCACATAACCTCATGTCATTCTTCTTCTTCTTCTTCTTCTTCTTCTTCTTCTTCTTCTTCTTCTTCTTCTTCTTCTTCCCCTAAATGTCTTCTATTCTAAATCTAATTACAAATTTCTAATAGATGCTCAGATAAGAATCCGGTTTAAGCATCAGGATACTTCTTGCTGGACCATATTTTGTCAATTTTGGGTTAGGTTTTGGTATTTAATGTACTAACCTTTATGTAAATAATGTCCACAATGGTGTCAAGGATTGTATGTGTCATGGTTATTTCTGGAAATTCACCCCAAACCCTAGCCACTACTCCTCAGGCTTATGTGGCTAGGGTTTCTTCTCAGAAGCCTGCGGCTGGTAACACCCTAGCTGCCACCAATTCTGAAGCACACAAAAGAGACAAGGACTCTACCTTTTTCCACAGATGCACATGAAGGTGACAAGGATTCTACCTTATCCAAAGTAGTGTTTGAAGCTGGTCATTATTCTTGTAGGACCCTAGTCAATATTTTATGTAATCTCAAACTCTTATTCAGTATTCCATGTAAAATGAAACATTACAAGACTTGTAATACAAGGACTTCACAAGACCACAACTACCAGAGTCCTAGACTACAGAATAAGGACTCTGATCCTAAAAATTCTCAATAAAAAGCATGTAACGCCTCATTTTGAGCATAGTGGAAAAAATCACAACTCTCCTGTGGAGGTAGGTTGGTTTGCTCAATTGAACTGCGTAAAACCTTGGTGTCATTTTTTGCTCTCTCTCTCTCTCTCTCTCTCTCTCTCTCTCTCTCTCTCTCTCTCTCTCTCTCTCTCTCTCTCTCTCTCTCTCTCTCTCTCTCTCTCTCTCTCTCTCTCTCTCTCTCTCTCTCTCTCTCTCTCTCGCTTTCTCTCTCTCCTTCTCATATGTGATGAAAGGTTTGCATGAATTCTCGAAAATGAATTGCAGGGATGGTTGAGGATTTAGTACAAATTATTGGCGATCTATAGACCATAATCATTCCCTATCCATTTATCCAATTTGAAACCCTTCAAAAACTAAGGATATTGAAATTATGCTTGGAATTAACAATTTTGAGCCATATACTATGCATCATATGTGTGAATTGAACTCTACAAGATCTTGCTACCTATCTCGATCTTCAAATTATGCTTAGTTACACTTTCAGGTTATTATTCTGGGAGTTACATAATTGCTCCCTGTTAATGACTAAAATGGTCATTCTATATCTCCCGATCTGAGTCAGCAGTTGCACGATCCGACTAGGTTCGGTACTTAGTAAAGTTCGACCAAGCGGTTCATGGTAGGACCGACCAGAGTGATAAACAGCATCCACCTAATAGGGTGAGGAAACCTCACAAGGGTAGAGTCCTACCGACCAACAACCACAGAGGAGTTCCAGTTAGGTAAAAGAACTCTCCTAAAGAGTTACTCTCCTATGGAAACTCTCATTAGAGTCATATTCCGAATATAACTCCATTACCATACACTATATAAACACCTCAGGTAAACACTATGAGGTAGGTATTCATACTTTGTGTGATCAATTACTTGAATTCTCCATTGAGTAGTTGAGATCATATTATTGGTACTGACTTGTTCATCGGAGACGTACCTCGACCCCCCAAGGTCGAGCTTGTATCTTGCAGGTTCATGACTGGGAAGGACGAGCGAGATTCCGTATCAACAATTGGCGCCGTCTGTGGGAATTGCATCAAAAAGTCATGGTGCGATCAAAAGTGAATATCATAAGCCAGAAGGAGGTTGAAGATGATGTTACGAAGGGAAATCCTCGACCTGAAAATTCGGTAAATCCTGACCATATGGAGATCAATCCCGACCATGTGGAGGAGAATACCAAACAAGGGGAGAAAAACCCCGAACAAGGGGAGAAAACTCCGAACATCCGAAGCAAGGAGCATTAGCAAATCAAGTTGAGACACTCCGAAGGAACAAATAAAGCTTCCCAGAGGAGATATCTTCCTTGAATGAACTGGTCAGGATGGCCATAGGTCATATAATTGCCCCGAACGCAGATCCTAAAAATACTCAGAAAGTGGTTGAGGCAAACATGAATAACCACCTGGTAATTCCTGATCAAACACCTCGACCATCTCTAGAAAATGGTCAAAAGTTAAAAGAGAAGGTAGGCGAGAAATCCCGAGCATCTGAGAAAGAAATTCCAAGTAAGGACCCTCTGATCGACGAAGATGACGACTGAGGAAGCAGCACCAATCCGCTCAAAGAACCAAAAGACAAAAGGAGCGAGCCCGGACCGAGCAAACGAGAAGAACGCATGAGCAAACAAATCAAAGAATTGGACAAGAAGCTAAATAAGTTAAACGATCCAAACAAAGATGAGCTATATGCTTTTCTAAAGGAGGATCCTTTCATCCAAGCTATCTCTGAGGCGGAAATACCAAAAAGCTTCAAATGCCCTACTTTTACATTGTTCGACGGATCGCAATGTCCAAAACATCACATCACTGGCTACAGGTCGACCATGTCAATCAATAAGCATAGTGAGGCAGCCATGTGCCAAAGTTTTGCTGCCTCTTTAACCGGTTCCGCATTGGACTGGTTCTTGGCGTTACCAAGTGGCTCGATTAAGAGTTTCGATCAGCTAGGTCGAGTGTTTGTGCTGCGCTTCCAGGGAGGAGTCGGATTGAAGAAAAGAGAAGATACTTTGTTTGCTATAAAACAAGGTAGAACGGAATCTATTCGAAGTTTCTTCAAAGATTCAATAATCTTACTATGCAAATTGAAAGCATGGACGAGAAAATTGTCTTTCATGCGTTGTACCAGGGAATTACTCATGAAGGATTGCTAGAGTGACTACTCCAAGATATGCCAAAGACATATGCGGAACTGAACGAAAGATATCATAAACAAACAAAAATTTCGGAAACCATAGAATCTCGAAAGAGAGAACCAAGAGCCGAAAGAAGGAGCAGTCGAGAATGGGCACCACCGACCAGGATGCTAGGGATAAGCTTGACCAAGAAAGCTCGAGCAAAATCCCCAAAGAAGCAAGAGGCCGGTAATCTCCCACTAAATACAACAATATCCGAAATTTTGATGCAAATCAAAAATCAAGGACTTCTGAAGTGGCCAGATAAAATCCGAGCACCACCGGGAAAACGTGATAAACAAAATTATTGTGAATATAATAAGGATCACGGTCATTGGACGGACGATTGCAAAAATCTAAAGATGGAGATAGAAAATTTAATCTCTCGAGGACACTTGAAGAGGTACATCCAACCTAAGCAAGAAGGCCGACCACAGGACAAATCTGCTTCGAAGAGAGAAAGGTCGAACTACAGGGAAGAAAGAAGAAGTCTGGCCAAACGCCGACCTGAGGCGGGTGAAAATCAAGAAAAAAGGAGTCCAGTATATACTGTGTTTGGTGGTCCAACGGAAGAATCCAACCGGCAGACAAAGAGAAAAGTACGATATATTGGGAATACTGAAACCAATAAAAATATATCTACTGAGCCAATAACTTTTTCTTCCAAAGACCTATGGGACATCACTATCCCACATGATGATGCCCTAGTAGTCAAGGTTCTCCTAGAAGGAACTGAGGTCCATAGAGTCCTAGTGGATACTGGATCCTCAGCAGACATATTATCATTGGAGGCATTCAAAAAGATGAAGTTGAAGGAGAATATGCTCGTTCCATGCGAAACCCAGCTTTATGGTTTCACAGGATCGTCCACTCGAGCAGAAGGTACGATCCGATTAGAACTGTGGATCAGAGAGCACCCAAGAGATAGGATCGTACAAACCAATTTCATGGTCGTACGAGACTTATCGGCATACAATGCTATTATAGAACGACCAACCCTCTGCGCACTCGAAGCAGTGGTCTCCTCGCTACACATGAATATGAAATTCCAAACCACAGAAGGAATTGGAGAATGTGTAGCCGACCAGAAAAGTTGCCGGCAAAGTTACACAACTACATGCGGAAGAAGAGAAGGACAAACTCGACCATGACTATTGAAGTCAGGGACGACCGCGATGAAGAAACTTTGCAAAGAGCTGAAGCAGTGGAAAAGCTAGAAAGAATCCACTTCAATCCCGACCAGAAGGAGCAAGGTACCATGATCGGGTCCGAGCAAGAAGCAGATTTCAAATTAGAGCTCAATGAGTTTCTAAAGAAAAATTCTGATGTTTTCGCTTGGTCGGCTGAAGACATGCCAGGGATCGACAAGGAGGTGGCTGAAAATAAACTCTGTATTGATCCACAGGCAATTCCGATTGTTTAGAAAAGAAGAAATTTCACCATTGAGAAGCATGAAGCCATTCGAACTGAAGTACAAAAGCTAAGACAGTCTAGCTTCATAAAGCGCACAGACCACCCACAATGGCTGGCTAATGTAGTGATGGTCAAAAAAGCAAATGGGAAGTGGCAGATGTGTACTGATTGCACAGACCTCAACAAAGCCTGCCCGAAGGACCACTAACCACTTCCAAGAATCGATCTTTTCATAGATGCAACAGCTGGACAAGAAATGCTCAGTTGCATGGATGCATATTCAGGATACAATCAGATCCTTATGCACCCTCAAGAGAAAATCATACAGCATTCATGACTGACAGGGACAGCTATTACTACAAAGTAATGCCTTTCGGTCTAAAAAATGAGCGAGCAACATACCAAAGGGCGGTAAATAAAATCTTCACACATCAAATTGGCCGAAACATGGAGGTATATGTGGATGACATGCTGGTAAAAAGCATCTCAAAAGAGGATCATCTGGCTGACCTGGAAGAAGTATCCAAAGTGTTTTGAAAATAGAAGATGAAGCTTAATCCTGAAAAGTGCGCTTTCGGGGTGTCTTCGGGAAAATTCCTCGGATTCATGGTGTCTGAAAGAGGAATCGAAGCCAATCCTGAGAAAATCAAAGCGATCTTAGACATGAAAGCACCCAGAACCATCAGAGAAGTCCAATGTCTGATTGGTCGGGTGGCAGCACTGAATAGATTTATTTCTAGATCAGGGGGAAAATGCCTACCATTCTTTAAAGTTTTAAAGCAGGTAGCAAGTCAAAAAGGAAACATCTGGAATGATGAATGTCAGGGAGCATTTGAAGAGCTAAAAGAAAAACTATCCCGACCACCTTTGCTCGTGATGCCGACCAACAAGAAGGAGCTACAAATATATTTAGCCGCTTCGTCGGTGGTGGTTAGTGTGGTTCTCATGCAAGAAGAGGGTAATATACAGCAACCTGTCTACTATGTCTGTGACACCCAGCCCAAATCTAGCCCGGAAACCCGATCTGTTTTGCGTGAAGTAGAGTTTTGTTTAATGTTGACTTTGAAGTTTGACCGTGATTTCAGTTTTACTATCTTTGAAAATCTTAGGAAGATGTCTTTGTGGGCCATCTCAGTAGAGGATATGGTGTTTGACCCAAAACCCATGGATATTGATGATGGTGTTTCCTTATGGAAACCTTATTTGATTTGGAGTTGAACTACTCGTTTGTGATGAAGAACTTGGTTGATGGACCTAAAGCTTAGTTGGACCTGGTTTGAAGACTTCCCTCCATACTAGGTAAGTAGTATGATGTGTTGAAAGAAGCCCATCCAAAAATATTGAAGTTAGGCCCATTAAATCCCTATTTTTGAACAAGCTGTCCAAGCAGTGGCATTTTGGTAAATATCTGTTTTGAAGGTTTTCAAAAGCTTTATTTCTTTTAATTTCGTGGTAAACTATTTCCATTATGTTTCTAAACCTTTAGATAGTGTGGGATCGACCTTTGAACTTCCTCTTTGGCAACCCTTTTATTTTCTATTAATTCATTGGACCCTCCCCAAAACCTTTCTTGATTGTAAATTCCTTGCCCTAAGGGTGAATCTTTATTCTCCTTAGTCTTTTCGTGGGATACACGGATTCTTGTTAGTAAATCCCTAATTGTATGATTTGAATTTGTTTCCCTTCACTTTAATTGAGAACCTTATTTTCTCTCATTAGTAGACCCTTTCTAATTCCATTCTTTATTTTGAAATACTAATGAGATTTTCCTTTATCTATCTTGGGTTGTTTTTATGAGAATTAATTATGGGTAACTCTCATGGGAGGTAACCAACTCTCATGAGAGGTAACCATATATGAAACCCTATTGTTCTTTTATTTGTTGGAAACTTCCCAACACTTTTTCAGATTGTGCATCCTTTGTTTCTCTTTCCCATGGGTGAATCTTGATTCGTTGTTTCTCTTTCCCTTGGGTGATATTTGTGTTAACCTAAACTTGATCACTATATTTTCTTCATGATCCATGTTTAACTTAATTAGGATTTCTAATTATTCTTTCTTCGTTCTTGTTCTTGTTTGAGATCAGGAAAAAGATGATGCATTCTTGCAACCATCTATTCCATGATCTCATTCTATTCTTTGAGATCTATGATCATCATCATGATCTTAACCCTAGCTAATAGATTCTTGAAACCTTAACCCTAACCCTTGAATGATCTTTCTGGAAACCTCTTGTAACCTTCCATGTGCGGGAAACCTCATGGGTAATGTTTCTGTTAACATAAACTAGATTTCCCATGATTTCTTGTTATTTTCTTGATAACAATCATTCCCTCTCTTTCCGTGATCATAACCTTTTCATGAGCCATATGTTATGATGAAACCCTAACCTCTTTGTTACAAACCTATTATGATTGATTTTTCGGACTATGATCTCCCCCATGTCTTCATTTGGGTTTGGTTGTACTTGGTCTTCAACCCCATGAGCAAAGCACCCTTGTATAGCAATATACTTGGGGGCGGTCACTAGTGGCGGTTGATTAAACCAAGCGACCGCCTTAAGCGACCGCCCGGTTCTGCTTGCGGGAAAATGCCCTCTTTTGCCCCCTATTCGTTATAAATAGCATCCCTCGCCCTATTAACACATTATTATGTTCGGGATTGCTATTTTGGGCGATTAGGCGGCGTGGGGAAACGTGCAGGGATTCAGGTCTCAAGTCTTGTTAATGATATGAAACCTTTTCTCTTCTATTCTTGGTGATTCTTATTAAGGTAATGAATCTCCATCTTCTATTCTCTTCTTTTTAACCTCTGATTGATATGAACCCATCCCCATTTTGTTAGTGATTACCCAATTGATTTGTTGTATCTCCCTTTTCAATGTTCTTGATGAGATCCTATCCAGAAACGAATCCCCGCATTTGTTTAATGGATGGATCCCATCAAGGGGAATGATTTGGGTAATAAATCTTTGTTAATTCTAGGGTTTCTTGTTACCCCCTTGTGCTATACTTATTAAGCTTGAATTTCGGACTAAGATCATCCCAAAACGGATTGAAATCGGATGATAAAAAGTCTGATTTTCGGAGTTGGAAACTGTCTGAAACAGGGGCGGTCGCTTGTGGAGGTCGCTTAACTTAAGTAACCGCCACAAGCAACCGGCTGGTTTCCAGTAACTGTGTAGGTTTGATTTTTGAATTGTTTTGACTCTTGACTCTTATACATTCTTGTAACCCTATGCCTAGGTGTTCTCTGTTTCAAATAAAAGTCTTATAATAGTTTTTGGATTGCAAGTTAGAGGACTTCTACTAAATTACAGGTAAGGACATGCATTCTTATTTATATGCAATTACATATACATGATGATTCTGTTGTTCTATTTACTATTCTTTGAACATGTAACTTGCTGTAATTGTATAAAGCATGTGAATCTTATTGTACACTTGTTGTTTGTGGTATTCCTTGATGTACTTCATCTTTTATGATATTGCACAATTGTTCATGATATGATAAAGAGTGATGTAGTGTGATTGTGATGGAAGGGTATTCCATTGGGATATCTTGGCTTGGGATATCGAAGGTCGTGGAATGGGACACATGCCCGCTGATGTCTCCAACACTATCATGATTACTTGATGACATACTTAGGGAGTCTAGAATTGCATGGCTAGGTACCCCACATGCTATTACCCTTTCGGCAGGGGAATTGAAGCCGGGTGACCCGTGACAATGGTGACGTGACTATGTTTCATCCAACAGCGGTAACCAGTCCGTGCGGAGACTCAGTGGTCGACTATTGGTCATGTAATGGTAGGGTTGCATATGTTAGGGTTGGGCTCATGGACGTCCAAGGAGCGGACCGGGTGTCGCGAGGAGTCATGAGAGCATCCGCCCCAATAATATGTGGATGACCATAGGGTTAAGGAGTGGAGTCCAACAGAGGTAGCCAGTCCGTGAGGATTCACACTCCTAGGTTGCGAAGGATACTTGAACCGAGTTGGTTGGTGCCATAGGGGAAGTATCTGGACTTCATATAGTATGTTACCATTATGACCTTGCATTGGATTAGAAACCCCGACATGCGCCAGTACTCATTGCCAATGGTCGTGGTGAGAGAGTGTTGACTTAACCCCCAGCCCACGGTTTTGAGAGCCAGTGTGGACTTACCCCTTTGTCCAGGATCCCTACGAGAGGTAACCAGTCCTTGCCGGATCGGAGTGATGAGACTTACCCAAAGGAGGGCTGGTGTATATCTTAAAGCATGTCAGCCATTAGAGACTTGCATAGTTAGATCTTAGTAGCATTCATATTTCCGCATATCATCCATATCATTTCATATGTGCATTCGCGGATTGTATTGACATATATATGAGAATTGCTTGTTCTTTACTGAGTTCGTTGGAACTCATTCCTTTCATTGTATGTATTATATAAACTGTGCAGATGGTTGCACAACGTCGGAAGTTGGAGATGATTCGTATGAAAGAGCCTTCTCGTTTGAAGCTGATGTGGCACAGATAGTGATACATGGACTTGCAGAGCATGAAGCCTCCTGAAGATGAAGATTATTTAGTTATTCTTTTTGCTTCCGCTGAACTCGATATTACATTTGATTTTTGATTCTTTCCTTTGATTATTTCTTGGATATTTATTGGAGTATTTGGACTCCTGTAACCTGTTTATTAATTATTGCACTTTTCTTGCTCTTGATTATCTGTATTTGTATTTATTATTATTGATAGACTAAAACCATGGATCCTGTGACGGTTCACATCCGCGGGTTGTCGGGCGGTTAACCGGGCCTGGCGGGCGGGGTGTGACAATGTCAGTCATGTCCTGAATGATGCCGAAACTCGCTACCCGGAAGTGGACAAACAAGCCCTGGCACTGGTTATCGCAGCCAGGAAACTCCGTCCATATTTCCAATCTCATCCCATTACAATGATGACGAATTTACCACTCAAAAAGATCCTTCACCGACCAGACCTAGCCGGAAGAATGGTGACATGGGCGGTGGAATTGAGCGAACATCAAATAGAATTCAAACCCCGACGAAGCATCAAAGCTCAATCCCTGGCAGACTTCATTGTTGAAAAACAAGAAACAAGTCAAGAGGAGGACGGGCAAGGGGTAGAATCAATCAAAAGATGGACTTTGTTCGTGGACGGATCGAGCAATTCGCAAGGAAGTGGAGTAGGCCTATTGATGAAAAGTCCTGGGGGATTTGAAATAAAATATGCCCTTCGCTTCAAGTTTAAAACATCCAACAATGAGGCTGAATATGAAGCCATGTTAGCAGGACTTAGAATGGACAAAGCTCTAAGCATTCAACATCTAGAAATCAAAAGTGACTCACAGCTGATTTTAAATCAGGTGAAGGGAGTTTATGGAGCCAAGGAAAGAAGGATGGAGAAATACCTGAACCTGGTCAACAATTACAAACAGTACTTTAAAGAGCTAGAAATAACTCAAGTACCAAGGGTTGAAAACGACCAGGCTGATTCATTATCTCGCTTGGCTATGGAAGGAATGGATGTCCAAGCACCAGTGATCTACCTTGAAGAGCTTGATAGCCCTAGCATAAACAAGGTCGACCACATGCAAATTTCAACCGAGCTGGGATGGATGGAGCTGATCATACATTGTCTTGAGAACGACCAGCTCCCGGAAGACCAAAAAATTGCTCGGGCAATAAGGCAAAGAGCAGCCAGGTTCACGATCAGGGACGGACTATTATACAAAAGATCCTTCACCCGACCACTTCTAAGATGCTTGGGACCATTAGAAGCTACAAATGTTTTAAGAGAAGTACATGAAGGGACCTGCGGATCTCACGTAGGATCCCGAATACTCTCTAATACAATTATATGCCAAGGATTCTATTGGCCTACCTTAGAAGAAGATGCCAAAGACTTCGTTAAAAAGTGTGACAAGTGCCAGGCACACGCAAGGATCTCCCATATCCCCACAGTTCCTTTGACATCAACTCTATCCCCAATACCTTTTGCAAGGTGGGGAATAGACTTGGTAGGGAAGTTACCTAAAGCATCGGGAGGGAGAGAATACTTGGTAGTGGCAGCAGACTACTTTACAAAGTGGGTAGAAGCTGAACCCCTTGCAACTATCAATACCGAGCAGATGAAGTGCTTTGTCAAGCATAACATATCGTACAGATATGGAGTTCCAAAAATATTAGTAACCGACCATGGAAAAAAATTCGAGAACTCGGCATTCTCAACATTCTGTAAAGAACAAGGGATCGAACACAGATTTTCTTCAGTAGCATATCCCCAAAGTAATGGCCAGGTCGAGGTTACTAATAGAACCATGCTCGATGGGCTCAAGAAGAGGCTCGACCAGCTCAAAGGGAGATGGGTAGATGAACTACCTAATGTATTGTGGTCATACCGAACAACTCCCAGGACGACCACCGGAAAATCCCCATTCCGACTAGCATATGAAGCAGAGGCTAGAGTCCCAGTAGAAATCCAAATTGGATCACTTCGAGAAATAGAGTTCGAAGAAGAAGCAAACATCGAAGGAATGCGAACCAATATGGATCTAATTGATGAGGTAAGAGACAAAGCACAATTCAGACTTGAAGAATATCAGCGAAGGATAGCGACATATTATAATGCCAAGGTTCGAAATGAACAATACTTACCTGGTGAACTTGTGCTTCGCCGAACAGCTGCTTCAAATCCAACCAATCAAGGGAAATTATCCCCAAATTGGGAAGGATCGTACATAGTCATACGACAAGTCGCCCCCGAAGTATATAATTTACAAGATCCAGAAACAATCGACAAGATCCCTCGATCATGGAATTCAAACAATCTCCGAAAATACTATCAATAAGAATTGTAAAACCCAGCCCTAACCTTGACCCGGAAACCTTGTTATTTGTAGGTCCGATGACCCGAAGTAAAGTAAGAAGTCAGCTTTGGGCCATCCCAGTGGAGGACTTGGTGTCTGGCTTTGAATCCATGAGAGTTGATGATGAAGTTCTATTTATGGAAACTGAATCTTGATGAAGATCGGATTAGTTGATGGACTTGGAGTGCTCTCTATCTTGGTTTGAAGGCATTTCTACCTATTAGGTAAGTCACTTGACATGTGTGCAAAACCCCTTTAGGATTGGATTTGATCTGGGTCTTCAATTCCCTGTTTTGGAATTGCTGTCAGCATTGGTCGACTGATTGGTCGACTGGACCAGTCGACCAATCCACTCGACCAATGAGTGCTGTCTTTGGCAATTAGGTCTTGCTTGCTCTATTTAAGTCCAATCTCGAGTCTACTTCGTATTTGCTGCCTCCAAACTCTTTGGAACGAACCAAAGACCTCTGCAAGTCATCTCCCTTGCATCCTTGGTGATTTTCTTGACGGATCTTCGTCAAAACTCTTCCTTTTCATCAAAAGGTATGTCTACACTCTCTTCTTCTCCTCCATCTCTATTTTTCTTTCCTTTTTGAGTTCAGACAGTAGAGGAGATGCTGCATTCCTGTTGCAAACATCTCTGGACTGGTCTCTCATGATCATCCTAAGGATTAATGGCTAGAACAATGATCTTAACCATGATCATTGCAAGCTTTTGAAGGAATCATGATCAAACCATGATCTAGTCTTTGTTCAACTTCTGATTTGAATTCTGATCTCCTTGGATCTTCTATATTGATCATGTTAGTAGTTAATTGATGTGTTTTCTTTTCATCATCCATGATCTATCAATCTCTAGTTGTTCTCTTCTACCATACTATGTGTTCTTCATGAATCATGGTAGTTACATATATGGTAGGTTTTGTTTCCTTATTTAGATTTATGCTTTTAAGCCTATTTCCTTGAAGATCTAAGTATGCTTTTCATGATACCTATACCTGAAGCAATGATCCATCCTCCTATTGTTCTTGTCTTTGGTTTCTATTTTGAATTCATCAAGATCCATGGTTGATCTAATTATGGTAACTTTTTGTTTCCTAATTTGGATCTTGATGTCTTGTTTGGATTAATGTTTTGAGGTCCCCTATATGTTAGAATACTACTGATGTAGTTTACCCCTTGATTAGTACCCTTTTGAACCACCAAATTCGGATTTCATATCTTAAAACTCTGTTTTTTTAGGCTTATCTTCTGCATTGGTCGACTGATTGGTCGACTGGACCAGTCGACCAATCCACTCGACCAATGAGTACAGCAACTCCTGGATGTTTTGGTATCTTTTCTATTAGGGATCTTTCCTAATATGTTGTATACACTTGTTTAGGACCTTCTTCTCAAGTTTGCCAAGATCTTACTTGATTTCTTAGGATTCCTTTGCGAGTTATAAAAGGTAAGGATGGTTATTTCCTTAATTACATAGATAGCATGAATCTAGTTTCTATATTTGAATATCATTGATATGTTTCCTTAATTAGATTCTTACAATGATATACTACTGTTGCATAACCTTGATTACAGTAGCATTGCTTAAATTGATTCATGTATGATTTACTTACCAATTATATACAAAGTGATTGTAATTATTGATTTCTTTCCATATATGAAGTTACCATATATGTGATGATATGAATCGATGCATGTGTATGCTTAAGTATGGTTTGGAAAGGAGAGGTGTCCTTTTGACACTTCTGTCCTTGGACTACTACGGGAATATTATGGGATGTTTCCGGAGATGCCCTCTGGACACCTTCCTAAACTGTTGGATGACATATCTAGGATTGTCTAGTAGTGTTTGGCTAGGATGTCTTGTTATGTCAGACCCTAATCGGAGGGGTATTGAGACCGAACGACCCGTGGTAGAAATGGGGATTCATGGGCGCTCAAGACCGGTAACCAACCCGTGAGAGGACAGGAATCACATTGTGGGGGCCATTTATTGGTAGGGTTGCATATGGTTAGACTTGGGCTCACGGGCGCTTAAGACCGGTAACCAACCCGTGAGAGGACGTGAGAGCTTCCCGTTTACCATATGTGGATGATCAATAGGGTTGATGAGTCCGTAGTCAGGGACTATGAGGACTCTAGTGTGAAGGATACCGGAAAGGATCGTCAGGGACGAGGAATGGACGTATCTGGATCTGACTTGATGTAATTAAGTAGAAGACTTGCATTTGGCTAGGTTTTACCCTGACATGCGCCGGTACTTAGACCAATGGTGATGTGAGAGAGTGGTGACTTAACCCCCAGCCATGGAATGTCCTGAGGGATGCCGGATCCATTACCAACTGATGATGAGTGATTGAGACCTTCCTAAAGAAGTACGGTGCTATGACTTAAAGCATGTCTGCCAATAGAGACCAGCATATATAGAGTTAGAGTCATTCATTCATTGCTTGTCTCATACCATATTGCATTCATGTTTGTTCTGAAATCCTGCCATTTATGTTATTATGGATTTAACTGCCTTACTGAGTTTCTTTGAAACTCATTCCTTTATTGTACAATGTTTGTTAGACTATTCTGGCAGTGCGAGTACTATGACGGTCCCTACGAAGAAGCGCAAGGCGAAGAGGCATATCTCCGGGGAAGGTGATTGCGGTTACCACAATTACACTGAAGATCCCGCAAGTGGTTATGCTCCGTACGATGCTTAGTCCGACCATTGAGTGGAAGCGTCCTTGTGCCATTTATGAGATTTACACTTATAAGGATGTTGTCTATAAAGTGGAGAACAATTTAGTTACCCATTGTACTTGCTACTGGGATTAGATTTTGTCTAGTTTATTCTCTTTTAGAGCTACTTTTCCGCTGGTTGTAGAGTGGGATTTTTGTCTCACTTTACTTATCTGTTTTGACACTCTGATTATATCTAGTATTCTGATTTATTTATGATTCATTCTTTCCTTATTGGATCTATGGTTTATCTTCCGCACTTTTGTTATGATTGTTCATGATTATGTTATTGTTTATGTGGGAGGTTGATTACTCGATACCTGATCTTCGGGCTGTGGATCACACTCTCGGGTATGCCAGATAGGGTACCGGCTGGGAGGATGTGACAAGAATAGTATCGGAGAAAGCCGCGAACACGACAAATTTTGTTATTTAATTCAGTCTTGTTATTTATTTAAGTGTGTAGCCAGCATGGGAAACTCATAATCCTAAAGCTTCGGATTTTTTGATATTCGTACAAGCTAAACAAAAAAAAAAAAAACAAACAAAACAAAAAAAAAAAAAAAAAAAAAAAAAAAACGCAAAAAGAAAAAAACAAAAAACAACGGGAAAAAAACACAAAAACCCAAGCGAGAAAAAACCCAGAAACTCGGATAGAAAAAGACCTGAAACTCTCAGGCAGAAAAAGACCTGAAACTCTCAAGCAGAAAAAGACCTAAAACTCTCAGGCAGAAAAAGACCTGAAACTTTCAGGCAGAAAAGACCTAGGCAAAAAAAGACCTGAGATTCCTAGGAAGGCCCTACGAATCTCAAGGCATAAAAGACCTAAGATATTACTTAGGCGGAAAAGACCTACACTCAATAGGCATAAAAGACCTAAGATACTACTTAGGCAGAAAAGACCTACACTCAATAGGCAATAGAGACCTAACATTCCTTAGGCACGAATACTTCAAAGTCATATCAAGTTATCATGCCCGGAAGGTAGGAGTTATGAATGAGCAGTTGTTGACGAACAACTACCTAGTCCATGACAGAGCAAACCTATTATATCGAACAGCATGGCTTGGAACGATAGAAATACGCATGCATGCCATGAACAAAGGAAACCTACCAAACAAGTATACTTGGTACAAAGGAAGGAAATATACCGAACAAAGGAATCCCACCGACCAGGTATACTTGGTACAAAGGAAGGAAATATACCAAACAAAGATATCCCACCGACCAGGATCTACCACATGCAAAATAAACTGTGATAAATAAGAATATCATTTACAAAATTATCATTGTTTAAAAGCTGTGAACAACAACAAACAGAAAAGGTTGATCAAAATGAGGAAGAAACTACTTGGCAACTACAGCATCCGAGTCTATTTGGTCGGCGTCATTTGGTCGAGCATCGGTCGGCTTCATCTTCCACCTCAGGGGCCGGCTCCCAGTCAGAGTCAAGAAAATCCTGGACAGGCACATCCTTGGGCAGTCCAAATGGTTCTTTCCCTACCGCCCAGGCCGGCCAAGGGATCTTCAAATCATCGTATATGCTTGGATCAACGAACTTCTCAAACTTTGACAGATCGAGATCCCTGAACTCCCCAATAATGCTGGAAAAGGCTGCACGCCGACCATATCTAAAACCAGGGGCAGCCACTTTTGCAACAAATTGTTGACACCCCTTAGTCCCAACCCACCTACGGATTACTTCATGGCGCAACTGATTGGAAAGATCAGCAAAAAGTGGCCGGAGAAGCTCGAGCAAGTTGGTCGGTCAGATCTTTGATAAACTGTTCTTTCTCTAACTTCTCTTGCTCGGCGGTGGCAAGACTCAGATCTTTGCTTTCTAAAGATCCCTTGAGATTGTCGACCTCTGACTTATAAGCAAACATCTGATATTCGGCAGACTCAGCCCGAGCATCAGATTTAGTCTTCTCAACGGTCAAGTTTTCCACCTTAAGACTCAACTCCTTGACCTTGTTCTCCAACATATGAATAGATGACACGTCTCGACAACTGGCCTCTAAATTCCCAACCCATGTTTGGGTCAAGGCACACACCAGCCTAAAAGATAAAAAGGTAATCCAACGGTCAATAGCTACGGGAGAAGGATAAAGTTGGTCAAGAAACAATATACCTTGTCATCATATCTTGTGTAGCAGAAGAGCCGACACCTAACAGAAACTTCTGATCGGCAAGAAGAATCACTCCCGGCAACCAATCCTTGGCCTCTTCAGTTCCATTCTTTTGATTGCTTAAAACATACGAAGAGGAATTGAGCGACCAGGAAGGCATGAGCACCGAGGAGGAAACTGTGATAGCCTCGGGATCAGACGGTAACACATTATCCTCGGACAAACCAGCCATAAAAGACATAGGAGCCTTCTTTTTGCTCACCCGAGGAGGAAGATCAGAACCACTAAGACGCCTCTTTTGGGTTGAAGAAACCGAACTCTTTTTCCCTTTAGTACGATTCCGACCAATCTTGGTCGGTACTCTCTCCTTGACTTCAGCAACATCCTTCTCAGCAGCCTCGGCAACATTACGATTAAGCCTCACTACATAAAAACATGTCTATACTGTCAATCCCGAACAAGGTAACTTAATCTATAAACCAAAGGGAATAGAAGTACCACTCACCTGGAAGGAATCCCCAATGACGCAAAATATTGGGGTATTCCAGACAGTACCCGTGAACGGCAAACATGTTTCTATCTTCGGAAGGAAGATTGCAAATCTTCTCCCTAGCACGCTTCTAGGCCGAAGTTAGCAAAGGAATGTCATTTGATCCCTGAAGCGGTCCTTGGACCCAGTATATAGGAAAAGAAGGTTTGGAAGGAGGTCGAACAAAAAAGTATTTGGGATGCCACCCCCTGGTGTTGGATGGGAGGGTTCCAATCCCGACGAAATTACCTTCCCAACCACATTGGGAAGTTGTCCGTTTTGACAAGTAAAACCACCCATCTTGCTCTTGCTTTTTGGTCATACAAAAGTGAAGGAAAAGAGCGAGGGATGGTCGGACATTAACCTTTTTCCCTTGGCAGAAACCCCAAAAACAAATGACATTTCTCCAACTGTTCGGTACGAACATTCCAGGACACATACCGAAATGGATACTAATTTCTCTGAGGAGAGGGTGGATGGGAAGACGAAATCCACTCCTTAACGCATCTTCATAAAGAGCAAATTCTCCAGACTTTGGAGAATTTGCCCGTTCATCAGGGCTCGGGACACGGATGATATGATCGGAGGGGATATCGTATTTTTGACGGAGATACTCTAACCTCTCTTCGGTCATCGACGATGGAAGGAAGTCAGAACCCGAAGAGTATGGATCATAGTCGATATGGTCGGGAGTGAGATCTTTGTTCTTCTCAAGTGTATACTCTTCTAAGGATAAACTATCTTTCCAACGTTGTCTATAAGCCTTAAAATGAGCCCGGGCACTTTTGGCTACTTGTGGACTGGATTCAACATCCCCCTCACCATCGTTACTGGAAGGTTCTCGACCAGATAAAACTTCGTGGGTTTCTTCGGTCCTAGCATCGTTACTCTGATCGGGCCCTGATGAGAGCTCGGGCTCATCAGAGAGCTCTGCTTATAAAGTCTCTCCTACGTCTCAAAGACGAAGAACCCTTTTTTACTATGACCATGGATCTCTATTGGACTAAAACAGAGGACTCTAACCAGAAGGGAGAATGTACCCATAGACAAATGAAAAGAAGGATAAAAGAAAGAAAAAAAAACACAAATAAATAAGCTTTTAAACTTCGCTTAAACTACTTGCAAAAGAGAAAGAAAAAGAAGAGGCAAGGTGCTAAGGACTTACTTGTTGATGATCGTATGAAGAAGAAGAAGAAGAAATGAGTGATATAGCTCCCCCAAGTAAAAACCCAAGCTTGAAGCACAGCAAATCGCAAGTCCTCAACAAAGAGAAAACTCACAGTTGCAGAGACAAAGTGAAATGCAAAAGAAGAAATGGGAAGAAGAAAGAAAATGAGGATGATATGTATATATATATATATATATATATATATATATATATATATATATATAGGCTTAGATGCTAATCTAAGGGATGATACAAGTGTGTAGTCAACGGTTGAAACTCATCGCCACTACATATCCATATCTGACGGATATGACAGCACGTAGATGGATGGTAGGAGATGAAGAGTCTTTCCATCAATTAGACACATTCACATCCAACGGCTATGACAAAACATAGGTGGACGATGGGAGATGAAGGGTCTATTCATCATAATGGCAAGCATTTATGATGAAACGACAACTGTGACACATGTTAGTCACGCACGAGCTTCGAAGGAAGTGTTTCGATAGTCGTGCGAAATTGACGACTACTCATGAGTGGGACGTTACAGATTTCGATGAAGAGTGTATTGGTCGATTCGACCATACATCCCCTAAATGGAAAAGATACTTCCTTGAGCTGAGCACAAAGTTCTCGACCACAATGGACTGGGGGGTATGTTAATGACTAAAATGGTCATTCTATATCTCCCGGTCTGAGTCAGCAGTTGCACGATCCGACCAGGTTCAGTACTTAATAAAGTTCGACCAGGCGGTTCATGGTAGGACTGATCAGAGTGATAAACAGCATCCACCTAACAGGGTGAGGAAACCTCACAAGGGTAGAGTCCTACCGACCAACAACCACAGAGGAGTTCCAGTTAGGTAAAAGAACTCTCCTAAAGAGTTACTCTCCTATGGCAACTCTCATTAGAGTCATATTCCGAATATAACTCCATTACCATACACTATATAAACACCTCAGGAAAACACTATGAGGTAGGTATTCATACTTTGTGTGATCAATTACTTGAATTCTCCATTGAGTAGTTGAAATCATATTATTGGTACTGACTTGTTCATCGGAGACGTACCTCGACCCCCCAAGGTCGAGCTCGTATCTTGCAGGTTCGTGACAAGGAAGGATGAGCGAGATTCCGTATCAACACTTCCTAAGGTCATTGATGTGCTTCTGGACATCATCTACTATAGTCTTTACTTAGTGTTGGTTTCATGTAAATTAACTTGGGAGCTTATTTCATAAAGCCCAAAACCTTACTATTCTAATGGATTGGTGACCTACCTAGCTAACCCTAAGTGATCCTTGTTGCGGCAAAGCTTGAATCACAATTTATTTTACCCTTTCAAATTTTAGCTTTTGAATGTTAGTGTCAGACCCACCCTAAGTAGGTCGGGCTTCCACAAATGACCCATAACATGACACCGGCCTTCCTCTTGGATCATCAATGTAGTGCCATAACCATATATTCAACCAACACATAGTCAAAAGCATGGAAGAAAAGATAAAATTTCAACCAAGAAAAAAAAAAAAAAAAAAAAAAAAAAAAAAAGATAAGAAGAAGAAGAAGAAAAGAGAATTATATCTATAAGTGTTTTTTTATTTTTTTTATTTCAACTCTCGAAGCCATCTAGCCCATTACACAATTTTACTTGGGCTAGGATCCCCTAGGCATTGTTTGTTTGCAAGGGTAGGGTGGGAGAAAAAATATGTGGGCCTCATATGTAATGGGGTGAGGGAGAAGGAAAGGAAATGAATGGATTTTGTGGAAAGTGTTAAATTTGGGTCCCACTTTGTTGTTTTCCACACTTTTCCAAAAAATTCCACCTATTTTGTCGGATTTGCAAAAGGCATCGGGTGGGAATGTAGCATGCCACCTCACCAGACAAGCTTCCTTAATTTAAGAAAGCTTGTCTGCCAGCTTTCCCTCCCCATGAACCAAACAAACCACACTTTTGAGATTTCATGGAAAAGTTTGTTTTTTTCAAACTTTTTCCTACCCCACCTTTATTCCTACAAACAAACGATGCCCTATGACTTGCCCAAGCCCACTACAGCTTAGAATATAATTGTATCCAACCCCACTGGGTCAGAAGACAAGATGCACCAGCTCCAAAGTAATCTCTAGCACCAAAGATGGCAACATTCTTCAGCTTCAGGCTAAGTCTATTCAAGAAAGGCTTAGAATGTTTGCATCATTGAATCTGAACCCAATCGCAACCACACGGATGAATAACGCACAACTGGATGCCTTCCCTTGTCGCTAGGCTATTTGCATAGTGTATATAGGTAAAAAGAACTAGTGTTAAAATTAGTATCCATAACCTATGCGCATGGCAAATGTAGTCCATAGAACAGCCATAGCATGTGCACAATGCGTAATGTTTGGCATCTCTAGGCCCGTTGGTCTCCTCTCCATCACTCTCCTACACATATGTCTCCTACTTCAAAGAGGCCCTTAAACCTATCCCATCATTTAAAATAGGAGATTTCTATGGGATGAGTTTCATGAACTTATTAGGGGAACACACAAGCAATATAATGAATGAATGATTATAAAGTTATTTGAACAAAAAAAGATTATAAAGTTACATGCTACACAAGCAATACAATAATGAAGATGTAAGTCCACTAAAAAATTGTCTTGCCTATAATATTGAGAACTAATCCCTTATAAATTAACTCTTTGCTTTGGTTCTAGAACCCCCCCCCCACAATTGTGAAATTCCCCGAATTTCTAACCCTTTAACCCATGGTTTCGAGACCGAGCCCGAAGGTTCAGAAATGGACCCTATGATAGTGGATGACCCTATTGATGACTTGGTCATTCTCTAAGAGTTTAAGAGGAGAGAGAAAGTAAACATGAAGGTCTTAAAAAGAGATTTGGCATGTTTGGAAACCGATGAAAGAAAATCCAAATGACAAGGTAAACATACCCAAATGTAGGCCCTTGAAAGACCTTTCAAACAAACCAAAAATCACCGGAATTGGACCCCGGTTGAGGGGGCAACCAAGGGCTGGTTGATCGGACTGGTTAACTTCCCCTTGCCTAGTTCTGGGCAGTTTAAAGAAAACGGGTTTAAAAACCTAATTTTATGTCTCCACTCATCACGAAACGTATTTCTTATTGCTAGAGTGGGGCTGGGTGTTTGGAAGAAGAGAAAACTAAGGAAGATTGAGGATTCTTTCCATGCGGCATCGTATTAAGGCTTGATTCGTCACGGTAACACCAAGAAAGGTGAGTGTTCTTGAAAATCCCTCTCTTTAACCTAGTTTTAATGGTTTATATCATCAATGAATGCTAGGTTTTGGTAGTTGGGATTACTGGATTGCAATGAATGCTTCTCTTTATTTCTCTTTATGTCCCCAATGTTTTTGAAAGATGATTATATGAATCATTGCGTTCAAAATCATTTTGAACCTCTCAAAGACGCCCGTGGGCATTCGCAAGAGCCAAATTTGGGGCTTTTCATTTGAGGCCCAGTTGGGATTAATTGTTATCACCTTAAGGACTCTTTTACTATTAATTTGAAGACCCCAAAGTCCCGCTTCGATCCAATTTCGAATCGGAGCCAAAGTATGAATTTTTGCTCAAAACTAGGTTGATGGTGGGTTGACCGGCTGTTCAACCGGCCCTGTAAGCCTATGCAACTGGCTAGTCAACCGGCAATATTCGGGAAGTGTATTTTGGATCTCTTTTGAACCCAAATTGATTCCCAATTGTTACTTACTCTTTCTCTTACGCAACTAGGGTTATTTTGGGTCTAATTACATATTGTTAGGTGAACTTTGTGAGACTTTGGAGTACTTAACTAACTTGAAAGTGAGGAATATACTTAACCATATCTTGTATGATTGATGGTGTTAATTAACTTTCATTATTTGATTCTTGTATTATTTTGATATCTTATATCTTATGATATATTGTGTGTGACTTTGCATGAATGAAAGGTAAGATAAAATATGTTTGTTTCTATTTTCAAATCTTGTGAGTGATGATATGAGAATGTGTGGGATTGGTTTTGAGACTTAGTTTTCTTGTATCTATTTACCAACTAGGGTTGTGGGTTCGCTCATTACCCTAGTGACCTTATATGAATATGAATTTAGACCTAAGTACATGAATGCTAGGTGTCTAGAAGTGTTTGGCTAGACAATCTTATGAGTACTACTACCCTTCCAGTAGGGTTATTAAAACCGGTTAACCCATGATGTCAGTGGATGAGCCCTGTGACCATCAAGAAGGCCCACTGTCATCATGAGATGGTAGGGTTCATATAATAGATAGGGCTTATGGGCACTCAAGACCGGTAACCAACCCATGAGAGGACATGGAGAGCATCCTATCCATTATATGTGGATGACCATAGGGTTGAGAAATGGAATCCAACAGATGCCTCCCATTGAGTTCCATTTCTAGGTGGATAAGGATATCGGACCAACAGATGTTTCCTGTGTAAAGATGATATATGGACCATATGTAGTACAAGACCGTATAAATATGCATTGGGCCTAGAGTAGTCATTGACATGCGCCAATTCTCATGCCAAATAGTGATGTGAGAGAGTAGTGACTTATAACCAAACCATGGATTGATGTGACTTGACCCAACAACTGTGGAGAACCCAATAGATGTTGCTTGTTGAGGGACATTGAATAAGACCACCCAGAGGAGACTGGTGTACGACTTAATGCGTGTCTACCATAGAGATTTCATGATAGAGTTAGGAGCATAACAGCATATTCATTCATTAGTTATATTATCATCACTATTCATATTACCATTATTAATCTTATATGTGTGATGTAGGAAGTTGTGAATTATTGCATGATATGCTGTTTGAGTTGACCTCACTGAGTTCTATTGAACTCATTCATTTTATATGCATGTTTCTTTTAGATTATACTGCAGGTTATGAGGACTCCATTCAAATGGAGGATCCGTCGCCAGCAGACTATTATGAAGGAGCGACTAGAGATGAGGTGAACTCGCAGGGAACTTCATGCTCGTGCCAGGACTGCTCCTATGGAGCTGGGTTCCAGTAGGAAGCTAGCAACACTTTGGGATTCGATAGTATCCTTCATGGCACTATTTTACATTTATACCCTCACATTTTTCAAGAAGGGAGAGGGCATCTTCTACCAAGACATTTAGTTCATTTCCGTTGTAAACCATTATTTTCCTAAACTCTTATATTATTTTGATCAACATTAGTCAACATTTAACTTTAGTTAATGGATGATTGTAATCTATTGATAAATTCAGATTTTCATAACTTAGTATTTGAACTTGATTTATTATTGTCCTTGATTATGCTATGCCATATGTTTGTATGGATTTGTCATTGAACCGTGGTCCTGTAGTGTGTCACCCCCACGAGTATTCGGGTGTGACCGGATCCAGCTGGGTGGGGTGTGACACCCGTTAAAGCTAATAGATGCCCCTCATGGATTTGGATTTCACATTGGAGCATATTGTGTGAAATCCAGCCCAAACCTTGTTAGGACACCCTATCTGTTTTGGGTGAAGAAAGGTTAGTTTAATGTTACACCTTGAAGTTGGACCTTGATTTCAATGTTCTATCTCCTTATTCTCTCTTTTCTTCTTCTTACTGTTCTATCTTGATGTTTTGATTGTGGAGAAGGTGTTACACTACTATAACTACCTATTCTCTAATCTCCTTATGTCTTAGAGTGAACCCCAATCACTCTATGCATTCCTTGAAACCACATGGTGAATCTCCTCAATTCTTCACTGATTTTTGTTGAGTTTTGGACAGCATGATCATTCTACTGTAGCTTCTTTTCTAATTAATGTTTAACATGTTTTATCTTAGCCTTACTGCTGTTCTAATGTATTTCATCTCTTTGAATCAATTCCCCTTTCTTCCTAGCCATTATAGCCTTTTATGTTGACCATTGATATAAGCATTCTAGTAAGTTTCTATTTTTGATTCCTCTCATTCTAGGATTAGTATTCTTTTGATTTTCTATTTAGTTATTCTTGCCTCTGATATGTTCTTGATATTCCATTTGAGTGAAGCCTTGTTCTCGCTAATTCTTCCCTTGAATCCATGGTGAGTTTGCTATGAAAACCATGTTGTTTCCAATTTAGAAACTCATGTTCCAAATTATAAAGTACTGATTTTTGGACCATGGATGATGCCCAATTCATGCTAGATAGTCTTATTATGTTTGTGTGAAGTTCCCTTTCGAATTTCGGATCAATCGGACTTCAAACGAAGAAGTTATGACCAAAACAGTGCATTATGTACCTTGCTGTCTCCATTGGTCGATGGGGCGAGGAGTGACCAATCCAATCGACCAATGAGATCGGTTTTCCAGATTTAGGTCTTTGTTGCTCTATTTAAGTCCAATCTCGGGATTAGTTCGTCTCCTCTGCCTCCTAAGCCTTTGGAACGAGTTAGAACTCCATTCTAATCAATTTCCTTGCATCCTTGGTTGATCCCTCGCAAGAACTCAAGTAATCTTCTTCCTCTTGCATCAAAGGTATGTCTACACTCTCTTCTTCTTCTCCATCTCTGTTTTTCTTTCCTTTTTGGGCTGACATAGTAGAGAAGATGCTGCATTCTCTGTTGCAAACATCTCTCTACTCATCCCTCATGATCTTCCTAAGGATTAATGGCTAATGCGATGATCTTAACCATGATCATTGCAAGCTTTTGGAGGAATCATGATCTAAATCATGATCTTGTCTTTGTTCATCTTTTGATTCAAATTCTAATCTTCTTAGATCTGTTTTATTGATCATATTAGTAGTTAATCGCTATGTTTTCTTTACAAGAGTTGTAACCTGTCAATCTTTAGTTCTTTCTTCTTGATCATACCATGCTTTCTTCGAAAACCATAACTAATACATTTATGGTAAGTTTTGTTTCCTTATTTAGATTCATGTTCTTCAGTCTCAGATCTATTTTTCTTGAAGATCTATGCATGCTTTTCATGATTTCTTTATCAAAATCAATGATCCATCATCCTATCGTTCTTGTCCATGATTGTTACTATGAATTCTTCAAGAACCATGATTGATCTAATTATGGTAACTTTTGTTTCCTAATTTGTAACTTGAAGACTTGATTTGATTAGTGTTTTGAAGTCCTCTATATACTAGGCTACTTTCATAGTAGTTTCCCCCTTGTTTGGTACCCTTTTGAACCACCAAATTCGGTTCTTTATTCTTAAAACTCTGATTTTGTAGGCCATCTCGTCTTGTTTGTCAGGGTTTACTCTGATTGGTCGACTGAGACAATAGACCAATCCAATCAACCAATGAGTACAGCAACTCCAGATTTGGTCTGTTTTGGATGTTTTGATATCTTTTCTTTTAGGGATCTTTCCGAATATGATATATATACTTGTTTAGGACCTTCTTGCCAAGTTTGGGAAGATTCTCCTTGATCCTTGGAGATTCTCTTCAAGTTATATAAGGTAAGGATGGTTACTTCTATAATAGCATAGATTGTGTGATTTTAGTTTCTATATTAGAATCTTTCGGATTTGTTACCATAATTAGATTCTTTTATGAATATATTACTGCTGTATTTACTTCAATTACAGTAGCATTATTTACTTGCTTTCTTTAGTTTATGAAAGTCTTAATTTGCCAACTGTATATGAGATGAATCTTATTATGGTATATTTTCTATATACTGTAAATGTACATGATATGATTGATTTGTGATTGTGATTGATTAAGTATGGTTCGGGTAGGAGAGGTGTCCTTTTGACACTTCTGTCCTTGGACATCGAAGGGAATAGTATGGGATGTTCTCCGAAGATGCCCATTGACACCTTCTTGAACTATTGATTTTCATACCTAGGGCTGTCTAGCAGTGTTTGGCTAGGAATAACCCGTTATATCAGACCCGATTCGGAAGGGTATTGAGACCGAACGACCCGTGGTAGCAATGGGGATTTGTGGGCGCTCAAGACCGGTAACCAACCCGTGAGAGGACAGGAATCACATTGTGGGGGCCATTTATTGGTAGGGTTGCATATGGTTAGACTTGGGCTCATGGGCGCTTAAGACCGGTAACCAACCCGTGAGAGGACGTGAGAGCTTCCCGTTTACCATATGTGGATAACCAATAGGGTTGATGAGTCCGTAGTCAGGGACTATGAGGACTCTAGTGTGAAGGATACCGGAAATGATCGCCAGGGGCGAGGAATGGACGTATCTGGATCTGACTTGATATAACTGAGTAGGAGACTTGCATTTGGCTAGGCTTTTACCCTGACATGCGTCAGTATTTATACCAAACGGTGATGTGAGAGAGAGGTGACTTAACCCCCAGCCATGGAATGTCCCGAGGGATGCCGGACCCACTACCAAAAGGCGTTGTGTGATGAGACCTTCCCAAAGAAGTATGGTGCTATGACTTAAAGCATGTCTGCCATTAGAGACCAGCATACATAGAGTTAGATTCATTCATTCATTGTTTGTCTCATACCATATTGCATTTATGTTTGTTCCGAAATCCACGCCATTTATGTTATTATGGATTTAACTGCCTTACTGGGTTTCTTTCGAAACTCACTCCTTTTGTACCATATCTTTTGTTAGACTTCTCTGCAGGTTTGAAATATGATGACGGTCCATATAAGGAAGAGCAAGGTGAAGAAGATGAAGACTGAAGATGAAGAAGAGCAGACTGAAGATGTGGATTAGATTTCTATTGTTTCTTCTAGACTTATCTTTTACTTTACTTGTATTAGCTTAGAGGTTTACTTAGATTTCGATCTACCTTCCGCATATGTTGTGGAGTATATTTCCGCTATACTCTACAGTTGTCTTTTGATTTGGTATTTTGTTTTCTACACTCTGATATTCTTAGTGATCCTTCTGAGATCCTTTCTTGACTTTTATTATAAATTACTTGAACATTATGATTTGTTCTTGCTTTTGATTATGTTATTGTGCGAAATGGATATGATCGTTCCTAAACTTGATCTTTAGGGCTATGGATCACACTCTCGGGTATACCAGTTAGGGTACCGGCTGGGAGGATGTGACATATTGTACCACAGTTCAATTGGCATATTGTTTTTGACTTGTGGCCCTCATGGGTTCAACTATCACTTTGGCCCAATATCAACTAGACAATTGTCCTCTCACTAACATCTACCACTCAATCTCCACGAGTTACCCAACTCTTTTGCCCCAATTGTGTAAAGCGATGACATGGGAATTACTTAGACATTCAAGAGTCACTACTCATCATGCTACTCAAGTTATGGGTGATTATCTTATAGGGATTCAATTATCACTTTGTTTTTTAAATTAAAAGTAACTGCAAGCGCACGGTATCGTGTAGCTAACGGGTCGATCTCAAGGAGATATGCCACTTTAGAATTAATTTCTTAATGATAATGCGAGAGTGCAATGATTCAAATTTGTTAATTACTTAATTAAACTAAACGAACGATCCTAATCCATACATCTAATGCGATCGACCTAAAACGAAAATTAAAGCAAACATAATCAATGGATAATTAATAAAGGCAGAAAAAATGCAAATAATAAATAAATAAAAATAAAAGGGAAGTGATTCGAGTGTCAACTTTGGATCTAGGGAAGGAGAGTAGAATTATAGTGACTTTAACCGTGGACCCTTTGCTGTAGCTTACAGTCCACCGATCAGGGGAAAGGATATTAGAGAAAAAGAAATTGCAGAAAATTAAAGCAATAAAAGGAAAGGGAAACCTTAACCAAAGAGAGGCACGACTGTAGGCATCTCTGATCAAGGATCCAGGGGAAGAGAGAACAATAAATAAATGCTGAAAGTAAATTGCAGAAAGTAAATAACAATGTAATAAAAGGAAAGGGAAACCTTAACCAAAGAGAGACACGACTTAGGGCCACTCTGATCAAGGAACCAGGGGAAGGGAGAACAATAAATAAATACTGAAAGTAAATCCTAAATTAAGAATATGGAG